>NW_015172053.1:17728-22399 GCF_001447785.1 Gekko japonicus | reverse complement strand
TGTGTGTGTGTGTGTGTGTGTGTGTGTGTGTGTGTGTGTGTGTGTGTGTGTGTGTGTGTGTGTGTGTGTGTGTGTGTGTGTGTGTGTGTGTGTGTGTGTGAGAGAGAGTGTGTGTGTGTGTGTGAGAGAGAGAGAGAGAGAGAGAGAGAGAGAGAGAGAGAGAGTGACTTTGGGCTTCCTCCTACCTCATGGCGGCGACTGACCCGGAAACGGCCCAAAGACAAGTGAGAACGCGACTTCTTGCGGCAAGGAAAGGAGTCGTTGCTTGCTTCGGGTTTTCGGTGGAAGGATGGGGGGAAAGGGGTGGGAAATAAGATATTTAAGGCGCCTGCCGTGATTTGCGGTCACTTGCAAACCAGTTGAACAGGAGTCTAGTGGCAGGTCTAGCACTGATCTGGATAGCCTATAGCCTGCTAGCATCGGCTGTATGAGGCTAAGCAGGGTCAGTCCTCCTTCGCACTTGGATGGAAGACCACCAAGGAAGTCCCAAGGCAGGCAATGGCAAACCGCCTCTGAACGACTCTTGCTTTGAAAACCCTACAGGCTTGCCATACGTCGTCTGTGACTTGATAGCGCTTTACCCCACCAGTGGCACGTTAAAGACTAACAACATTTATTTCTAGCATAAGCTTTTGTGAGTCTGAGACTCATCAGATGCCTGAAACTGGGACATGGTCACTCATTTCAGTTTTAGCTGGTAGTGGATATGATCATCACTGAACAGATATGTGTGCTTTTAAAGAGCTTTGTTGGTATACTGGCCTGTAGCCAGAATTTTTTTTGTCAGGGGGCAGATGAATATAGTGGAGGGCAGCTGTATCACATCACAACCCTGGTTTAGGTTATCCTGTTAATATGTGTGTGTGTGTTCAGTGCCGTCAAGTCACTTCCGACTTATGGCAACCCTATGAATTAAAGTTCTCCAAAACGTTCTGTCATTAACAGCTATTCTCAGCATTAGAGGCTGCTTTGACTGGTGTGGGGCAAGTTTCTGCTTACACTGCTGTAGCTAAAGCATAGCAACCGTGTCCTTCTAGATTTTAAAGCTTGCTATGTACCAAAATCCTAGAGAAAGTGCTAAGCTTAACACAGAGGCATTGGGGCCACTTCTTGTGGCCTTCAGTATTTTATGCAAAGGCTTGTCACAGTGCTGAGAACATGGGAGGAATCAGTAGTGCCACAGCAGCCCCAAAACTAAGGCAGAGGTAAGAATCAGGAAGTTTGAGTCTCACCTTGGCTACCTGGCTTTAGGCAAAGCTGCCTTAGTCTCCATCAGAAATAGAGGAATAAATATTTACCTTATAGGCCTATAGGGTCGCTGTGTGCATTAGCATAAAATAATTTAAACAAAGCTCTTTGAACACTTCAAAACACTATATGTTAAATACTAGGAAAAAGGCCCGTTGTGGAAATAAATACAACGACCTCTAGAAAGAGGCTCTGGGCGGGTGCCCCAGCCTTGGACACTCAGTGTCAATTTGCTGTGGCGACCTCAGCAGGGTATAATGACACTGAGTCCACCATTTTCTCCAGAGGAACTGATCTCAGGTACCTAAAGAACAGTTGTAATTTTGAGTGATCTCCAGCCCTCACCTGGAGATTGGCAACAATGATTCCCCAGAAGGGAATAGTTGGTTTGGAGGGTGGAGTCTATGGCTTTGTACCTGTCCGAGGTCCCACACCTCCTGAAACCTCACCCTCTCCAGGCTCCATCCCTCACATCTCCAGGAATTTCCCACCTGGAGTTGGCAACCCTACCTCCTTCCCAGCCAATCATCAACCTACCTTTATTTCCCCCTCACTCTTCAGCTTTCCACCCCCCACACACCTGCTGCCTCTCCTGTGCTCTGAAGCCCTGACTGCTATGTCACATTGGCTGTCATATGGGGGCCACCTCAGCAGCATATAAAGATACAGAGCCCACCATTTTCTCCAGGGGAACTGATCTCTGCCATCTGGAAAGCAGTTGTAATTCTGAGTGATCTCCAGCCCTCACCTGGAGATTGGACACATTTTACCTCAGAAGAGCAAACTGTTTAGAATGTTAGAGGCAAAAGCCAATCAAGCCGCATATGCAAACGACCTCTGTGTTCTGAGGCAAAGGCCAATGAGGCTGCATATGCAAATAACCTCTGTGTTCTGATTGGCTATGGGGGGAGAGGAACAGCAAAATGTTTAGAATGTTGGAGGCAGGACTCAGGCAAAGCAGCCAGTGGATAGGGAGACCCTCTGAATGACAGATCAGAGAGCGAACTGATTTTGGAGCGTGTGGAATGTTCTAGAGAAGTGCCACCACCATTCGGCTTTTATTTATAAGGGAGAGGAGATTACTGTATTCTGGCACAGACATGAGTTGCGGCCTTGTGTTTGGGCTGGCAACCTTACACCGAGTTCTGAGTAATACTCATTTGTATAAGTGCAGTAGTACCAAGTATACTGAGGTCATAAGTTGCATTATATTTAGAAGCCTACGGTAGTGGTATTGTGATTTTATATAACCCATTTTGTAATTTGACAAAATTAGCTTGCAGCGACATGTTACAGAGGAAGAATAGTACATTTCAATATCGATGAATATGTTTCATACCTTGCTGTAATCAGTATAATTTTGCCATGTGAATAATAATGCAGTGGAAAAAGTAAAATAATTTAACTTTGTTGTTTCTGTCAGACAGAAGAAATTGAAGCCCTGTCTGCTATATATGGTGATGAATGGTGTGCTATTGATGAAGATGAGAAAGTATTCTGCATTAAGATTAGTGATTGTTTGGAACATCCAAAATGGACTCTCTGTCTGCAGGTAGGTTTGTTGTTACATAATCTGCCTTAGATTTTGCAATTTAAGAATCTCAGCTGGGGAGCCTTATTTAAGATTCAGGACTTTTTAATACCTGTATACATAACTGTGATGATTTTTTTCTTGTTGCTAAACATTTTCTTTTAAAAGGTAAATCTGTGTCCCTCAATCAAAGGACTGTGAAACTTACTCAGACTGTGACCTCCAGGGGGTATTAAGCCATTTCTCTCCCAACCCCCGCTGCTAGATAGCAACTTTAAAAATCCCTTTGGTTTAGGATTCTGTCCTGTATCTTTAAAATATTGACTTCAAAATATCATTCCAATCCTTGTTTTCCTCTGTGTCATGCATAGATGCTATTAAGTTCAAGTGATTAAAATGTGGAATTCACTGCCAGAGGGTGTAGTGATGGCCGCAGCAATAAACATCTTTAAAAGGGGATTAGTGCACTGTCAAATATGCTGTTATGCTGGCAGCCTATCTGGCTTTTTTTGGGGGGGGGGGGAAATAAACAGTTTTAGAAGGATTTTACAACTATATGTTTGTGACCGTAATAAATTTTACTATTTTAAAGGGGATTAGATAGATTCATGGAGGATAAGTCTATCAATGGCTACTAGCCATGGTGACTAAGGGGAACCTCCACATTCAGAGGCACTAATCCCTTGAATCCCAGAGCTAGGAGGCAGCATCAGGGGAAGGCCTCTATGCCCTGTTGTTGGCCATCCAGAGGAACTGATTGGCCACTGTGTGAGACAGGATGCTGGACTAGATGGACTATTGATCTGATCCAGCAGGGCTCTTCTTATGTTCTTAGAGATAATGCACAATAGACCTGGATACTGGAAGAGTTGCTTTGCTTTTGGTGTTCAGTTCATCTTGGAGAAAATCACTGCAAACAATGGTAGCCAAACTTGATGTAACTGAATGAACTTGATTTACCTATAATACCAAGTCACTGTTAGGCAGCTTGTTGCCTGTTATACACTTAGGTTCCCTCCATTTTGTTTTTGTTGTGAAATTAGTCTGCTGTTACATGCAAACTCATTGGCTGCAGTCACACACACACTAAATAACCCACTTTCAAGCCACTTTCAGTGCGCTTTCCAGCTGGATTTTACTGTGTGAACTGGCAAAATCCAGTTGGAGAGTGCAATGAAAGTGGACTGAAAATGGATTATTTAGTGTTTGTGACCGTAGCCATTGTCTGCCTGGAAACCAAAATTGCAAGCTGTAATCATCTGGTTTGCAGTTGTGGTTTCTGAGCAAATTACATTTTGCGTAAGAATGCTGATGGTAAAGATAGAATAGGCAGTGTCCAGAATTCTGCAGGATTTTAATGCCCATTCACAACTTTTCTCTTTTGAGCTCTCATTGCTGCTGTGACTGCAAGAGGCTTTTGCACCAGCAATGGAGCATCCCCATGGCTTTCTCCACACTTTCCTTGCCTTGCAGCCCCCCCCAACCCCGCCAAAAAAACTACCCGAGGTCTGATTTTGGCTTTTTGTTTTAAATTGGCAATTGCTAGATTGTTGTAGCTGTATAATAGTAATCTACAAGGGGGGGACCCACGATACTCGCAGGGGGGGAATCTCTCTCTTTCCCCCCTTCTCTCTCTCCCCCCTTCTCTCTCTCCCCCCTTCTCTCTCTCCCCCCCTTCTCTCTCTCCCCCCCTTCTCTCTCTGCCCCCCCTTCTCTCTCTTCTCCCACCCCATGATGGTGAAGATGACGATGGCGGCCAAGGTGGAAGCCACCCAAGGGGGCCGCTCCGAGGCCGGCGGGGGGCTGTCCAAGCCGCTCCAGTTGCCGCCTCGCATGCCGCCGGCCCCGGCAAGCCGCTCACTCGGCCCGCATCCCAGCGGCCCGAGCCGGGC
>NW_015172053.1:0-17382 GCF_001447785.1 Gekko japonicus | reverse complement strand
TGTGCATGCGCACGGACACTCTGACACTTTCGGGGGGATTTAAATATCCCCCCGATATTTTTTTTTAGTTTTTAGATTTTTGTGCACCCCTGGGGACTGCCCCAAGAGTGCACAAAACTCTCCCTGCCCCCTAGGTCGTACCGGAGCGCGGATTTAGCGATCCGCACTCCGGGGGCAACTTGGGTATTAGATATATAGATTGCCACAATCTTTCCCAGCATCAGGGTCTTCTCCAGTGAGTGCTCCCTTCTCATTTGGTGGCCAAAGTATTTGAGCTTCAGTTTCATTATCTGGCCTTCCAGGGAACAGTCAGGGTTGATTTCTTTGAGGATTGACTGATTTGTTCTTCTTGCAGTCCAAGGGACTCTCAAGAGTCTTCTCCAGCACCATAGTTCAAAAGAATCTATTCTTCGGCGCTCGGCCTTCCTTATAGTCCAGCTCTCGCAGCCATACATGACTACTGGGAATACCATTGCTTTGACCATGCGGACTTTTGTTGGCAGGGTGATGTCTCTACTTTTTATCATGCTGTTTAGGTTCGCCATCGCTTTCCTCCCAAGGAGCAGGCGTCTTTTAATTTCATGGCTGCAGTCACAGTCTGCGGTGATCTGGGATCCCAGGAACGTGAAGTCTGTCACTACTTCCACGACTTCCCCTTCTATTTGCCAAGGAGTGATGGGGCCGGATGCCATGATCTTAGTTTTTTTGATGTTGAGCTTCAAGCCCACTTTTGCGCTCTCCTCTTTTACTCTGAGCAAGAGGCTCTTTAGATCCTTTTCACTTTCAGCCATTAGAGTGGTATCATCTGCATATCTGAGGTTGTTGATCTTTTCCCCAGCAATCTTAATTCCCGCTTGTGATTCATCCAGGCCAGCATTTCGCATGATGTACTCTGCATATATATTAAATAAGCAAGGTGACAGTATACATCCTTGTCGTACTCCTTTTCCTATGCTGAACCAATCAGTTGTTCCGTATCCGGTTCTAACTGTCGCTTCTTGGCCCTTATACAGGTTTCTCAAGAGACATGTGAGGTGGTCTGGTACTCCCATCTCTTTAAGGACCTGCCATAGTTTGTTGTGATCCACACAGTCAAAGGCTTTAGCATAGTCAATGAAGCAGAAGTAGATATTTTTCTGGTACTCTCTTGCTTTCTCCATAATCCAGCGAATGTTGGCAATATGATCTCTCGTTCCTCTACCTCTTCGAAACCCAGCTTGTACTTCTGGTAGTTCTCTATCCACGTACTGTTGAAGCCTAGCTTGTAGGATCTTGAGCATGACCTTGCTAGCGTGTGATATGAGTGCAATTGTGCGATAGTTTGAACATTCCTTGGCGTTGCCCTTCTTTGGGATTGGAATGTATACTGATCTTTTCCAATCCTGTGGCCACTGTTGCGTTTTCCAAATTTGCTGGCAAATGGAGTGCAGCACTTTAACAGCATCATCTTCTAAGACTTTGAATAGCTCAGCTGGAATACCATCACCTCCACTAGCTTTGTTGTTAGCAATGCTTTCTAAGGCCCATTTAACTTCACATTCCAGGATGTCTGGCTCGAGGTCAGTGATTATACCGTCGTGGTTGTCAAGGACATCGAGGTCTTTCTTGTATAGTTCTTCTGTGTATTCTTGCCATCTTTTCCTAATCTCTTCTGCTTCTGTTAGGTCCCTACCGTTTTTGTCCTTTATCATGGCCAGCTTTGCATGGAACGCTCCCTTGATTTCTCCAACTTTCTTGAAGAGATCTCTAGTCCTTCCCATTCTATTGTTTTCTTCTATTACTTTGCACTGTTCATTCAGGAAGGCCTCCTTATCTCTCCTTGCTGTTCTCTGGAAATCTGCGTTCAGTTGGGTAAATCTTTCCTTTTCGCCTTTGCCTTTCGCTTTCCTTCTTTCCTCTGCTATTTGTAAAGCCTCATCAGAAAGCCATTTTGCTTTCTTGCATTTCTTTTTCTTTGGTATGGTGGTGATTGCTGCCTCCTGTACAATGTCACGAACCTCCGTCCATAGTTCTTCAGGCACTCTATCTATCAAATCCAGACCCTTGAATCTATTCTTCACCTCTACTGTATATTCATCAGGGATGTGATCTAGGTCAAACCTGAATGGCCTCATGGTTTTCCCGATTTTCTTCAGTTTAAGTCTGAATTTTGCAATGAGTAGCTCATGATCTGAACCACAGTCAGCTCCAGGTCTTGTTTTTACTGACTGGATAGAGCTTCTCCATCTTTGACTGCAAATTATATAGTCAATCTGATTTCGGTGTTGCCCATCTGGTGATGTCCATGTGTAGAGTCGCCTCTTAGGTTGTTGGAAAAGGGTGTTCGCTATGACCAGTGTGTTCTCTTGACAAAACTCTGTTAACCTTTGCCCTGCTTCATTTTGCTTTCCAAGGCCAAACTTGTCTGTTATTCCAGTTACCTTTTCACTTCCTACTTTAGCATTCCAGTCCCCTATGATGATGAGGACATCATTTTTTGGTGTTAGTTCTAGGAGGTGTTGTAGGTCTTCATAGAACCGGTCTACTTCAGCCTCTTCTGCATCAGTGGTTGGGGCATACACTTGAATTACTGTGATGTTGAATGGTTTGCCTTGGAATCGGACAGAAATCATTCTGTCATTTTTGAGATTGTATCCCAGTACTGCCTTTTGCACTCTCTTGTTGACTATAAAGGCCACACCATTTTTTCTACGAGATTCCTGGCCACAGTAGTAGATATAATGGTCTTCTGAGTTAAATTCGCCCATTCCTGTCCACTTTAGTTCACTGATTCCTAGGATATCGATGTTCAGTCTTGCCATCTCATTTTTGACCACGTCAAGCTTACCTTGATTCATAGATCTTACATTCCAGGTTCCTATGTAGTATTGTTCTTTGCAGCATTGGACTTTCCTTTCACCATCAGACACATCCACAACTGAGGGTCCTTTCGGCTTTGGCCCAGCCGCTTCACTCTTTCTGGGGTTACTTGTACTTGCCCTCTGCTCTTCCTCAGTAGCATATTGGACACCTTCCGACCTGAGGGGCTCATCTTCCGGCGTCATATCTTTTAGCCTTTTGATACTGTCCATGGGGTTTTCTTGGCAAAAATACTGGAGTGGGTTGCCATTTCCTTCTCCAGGTGGATCACGCTTGGTCTGAGTTCTCTGCTGTGGCCTGTCCGTCTTGGGTGGCCCTTCACGGCATAGCCCACAGCTTCATTGAACTGCGCAAGCCCCCTCGCCACGACAAGGCAGTGATCCATGAGTACCTCTTTAGTACTTTAGTACCTCTTCTGAATTCCTGAATTCATTTAAAAAGGATCTCTAATCCTTTTTACAGCAGAGGTGTAAGGAATACAACATTTCTTTATATCACTGCAAAGAAAAGGGCTAGAGAGTTACTTTTTAAAAAGCTGTGAATTCAGAGGCATTAGTAGGCCATGGCAATGTATCATTATAAGGTAATTGTACTGTAGCAATTGGCAATTTGTTTTTTTTTTTAAAGGTTGTATGCGGGAAATGGTGGCTGCAGGGGATGGAGGCAAGGAAATGCCATCAGTGTGGGTGCAACTTTAAAGTGCACCCCTACCTGTCCATAGGTGTACAAAGGCACTTTGATTGTGATCTTTTTTGAAAGAGCAAACCGGATTTGGGAAAGATCACATCAAAGTGTGAAGTGGGATGTTAGGGGACAATGTTGTATGAATATTCATACTCCAGTATGAGTCCCGAGCAGAGCAAAACCTCAGTCTGGAAGCAGACCTAATTTGGTAATAGATTCTAATAACTGAATTTAGGCATTTTGTTTCCTTAACTTGCTTTTATAGCACTACCTTAAAATATCTTTGTGTAAACAATTATTTTGTTTGGTAGATAGAAGCTATGATACAACTGACAGCTGCTGACCAGCTGAGGGTCATTGTGTGTTGTGTCCTGTGTGCATGCTTCTGGGGCAGTTTTATAGTTTTTTGTTCTTGCATAAGACTGAACTCTTTACAGCAAATGTAAGTTTACTTCAGTCTTATATAGCTCCTTAATTAAAAAAAATCTGTGTGATCCACTGCAATATTCTGAAATTACAAAACAGGAGTGTATCTTCAGGATCTTTTCACATACACTTATTATATCTTGATCCTGCATGTGTGTTCTTGCTTAACAACATAAGAAGTGCTGTGCTGGCTAGATTAGACCAAAGTCCAGCATTCCTTGCAAAAATCATGGTAATCAGCAAGTGTTTAGGAAATCCACCAGAAATCGGTCTGCAATCCATCAGTGAACCTTAGTCTACATTCTTCCCACCCCTACCTTAGAGTTGGATTCAGGCTAAACTGGAAATTTCTACTGACTGCCCATCAGCACAACCTTGTGTTATTCCTCAGGGTTCTTTGTCCCCCAGAACCAATGGAGATCAGTGGAGGTAAGAGGCAGGAGTATCATTAGGTAGTCGCTTAACATGCTGGTTTTTTGCATGTTACTCAGAAGCAAGTCCCTCTGTATTCAGTGGGACTTACTTCCAAGTAGTAGTTATAGACTTTCACCCTGAGGGTTGTGTGTGTGTGTGTTTAATGTGTCTTGTTATTGAAGAGCCTGTTAATTTCTCAAAGCTGTTCTGAATGCTCAGGGTTGTTTTTTTACCAACAGCCAGGTGTTGTTGTTTTTTTTGGGGGGGAGCTCTATTGGTTATTTACTTTTAAAATCTTTCAGGTGATCCTGCCCCCTGAATATCCAACCACAGCACCACCTATTTATCAACTTAAGTAAGTGATAGCTCTCTTTCAGAATATCCAGTTTCTTGTGCATTTTCTTTATCTGACAATACCATTATTTCCATATGCTTGTGTACACTAGTGATCTTCCATTTGAGTAAGGGAGGGCAATCCTGATCCTGCCTCCAGTTGTCCAAACTTTTACAACCCTTCCCAGTCTTATGGGCTGACATAAAGCAGTCCATCCTATATGCAGTGCGTGTATGTGAAAGAAGTTGTTAGACGAAAGTCCTCAATGTCCTCGATGAAAGTTAACTGTCCTCGATGAAAGTTAATTCAGAAAGCAAGAGCCTTTAGTCTCTTCCACCCAGTGTCTGTAGGTAATGTGACAACAGCAACAAAACAGCTTTGGTAGGCCTGGTATAATTTCCTTCAGTGGACTGTGGAGAACAGTGTGCTCCATTTTCTACCAGTTGTTTTACAAGTTTAGAGTCCCCAGTGAGGAACTGTGGGGCCAGCAAGCAACTGGAATATTCTACCCAGACACCTCCTGTAGCACAATAGCACCATATTGCTTAGCTTCAGGGCTAGATGAGAAGCTTCCTGATTGTTTAGCCCCTGATCTCACTAGGAATAAGCCACCTCAGGTTGGTTTCTGTGAGGAATCGTCTGGTAGGTATCTGGCAGATTACAGCACAAAAACATAAAGGGGTGCATAATTTGGACTCTTTTTCAACGCAGCCATCTTTTTGTGAAAAAGAATTCAAAAATCGTAAGCCAGAACGAAATGAGAAAAAAAGAGAAACACGCAGTTCACATAAGGTGACACCACATTTGCTGAAGGGAGGCTAAAGTTACAACTCACACTCTGCCCATGATCTTCCCTCCTTGCACTGACATCACCGCTTTCCCCAAACCCTTCGCTTTTACTGTTTTGCTTAGATGAATACTGTCACTACATGAGACGCTTCTGCATGTTTGTAGTTTGCTAGAGGATCTAAGCTCTAATTTTCCTTTTTGGGGGGGTCTATTTAAATGGGAAAGTAGTTTAGAAATGTTGTAATGAATCAACATGTTCATTTTTATTCTAGTGCTCCTTGGCTTCTAGGTCAGGAGTATGCAGAAATAGCAAATAACTTGGAAGACATCTATGCGTAAGTAGAATACATTGTAAAATTGGGTAACTAGTTCTTTAAAAATATATTTTATTTTCCGTGCATGGGGTTCTGTATAGTTTGTATTTCATTAAATGTTACAACAAGCCTGTGAAATAATACTTGAGGGTGCCATCTCGCCTCTCCAAGTGCCAGACCATACCATCTGCACTTAAAACGCTGAAGTTTTTAAGTTGCAGTTCCTTTGCAGTGATGCATGAGTTACTACAACAAGATTGCATAATAGGATAATCCTAAAAACACTTTCCTGGAAGTAAGCCCCAGTGAATAGACCTGTTCAGGGTTGCTTTCTAAAGCAGCTAGGTCAAAGTGCACCTTTGTATTTGAAGCAATAGATTGTATAACTGTTTGAGTTCTGTGGCTAGGTTTGATTATAATTCTGTAAAGTTGAACTGAGATTCCAAAAAAAAGTAGTAGTTAAGAATAGGGAGATCCATTCGATGGTGCAACTCACTGGGCTAATTCGGGCTAATTATACACTTAGCCTAATCGACCTAACAGGGCTGTTGAGGATAAACAGTGGACAGGGCAGAAGATGAGACCATATAAGCACCCTGAGTTCCTTGGAGGAAAGGTGAGGTAAATACAATAAATAAATAAATATACAATACATGTTGCTTTAAAAATACTATTATACTTCCTTTGTAAAGTATACATTACTATCAAACCGTTTAAAATGATTGGCATCCTGTCCCCACATCATGACTAGGGAAGTTACTGGGAGTTGTAATGTACAATCTGACCCTCTGTAGTTAATATCTCTTACTCTTTATGTATTAGTACAATATAGGTTTTCAAAAATGTGACAATGTGTGTGTTGAATATGACCTTGGAAGGGCATAGTCTAACAGTGCAGTCCTTTTTTTTTAATATATTTTTATTTTGCATATCACATGATAACAACACAAATCATATATTTTTTAAAGATACTATACAGTCCATTACATCCTCTTTTACACCGTATCCCTGGCAATGGCTGTTTACATTATAATGGTTATTAAAACAAAAAGATTTTCCCCCCTGTCATTGCCAGTGATTGCTTAGAAAACTATTTTTTATTTCCTTAAACTCCAACTCAAGTAATACAAACTTAATAAAATGATATTTATTATTGTCCCAGACAGTTTCTCTTATATCTTATCCATATTATATTAAGCCTTTTAATTGCTCTTAAATAGAAAGATAAACCAACAACCAAATAATTTAAATCTTCATGGCGGAGTTCTTGGATGTTGCCACCTCTCTATGGGACTTTGGAAATCCCAAAGGGGGTCTTTTCCTAAGGCCCCACCCTATAGAAGGTGATAAGGGAGTTCCTCCCGAGTGCCTTACCCGCTATGCTCCTATTGTACCTTAGTGTCACATGTTTAAAACAATATATTAATATTAAATCGGCTTATCTAGAGTTAAACCTGTTGTCCTCTCATTTTTTGTCCAAAGCTTAAAGTTGTAAAGCAGTTAGCATTTCCTCTCCGGACTTGACATCATAAACGGTGTGGGCTCTGCCTTTGTAATTTATTTGTAAGTGTCCGAGTGGAAGCCAGCGGTATCTAATTTGTTTTTCTGTCAACCGCTTTGTAATTGGTTTCAAGTTCCGGCGTGCTGTTAATATCTCAGATGGCAAGTCTTTGAACACTTGTATTTTAGTATCCTCTAGTTGGAGCCCATTATTTTTCCTTGCAGCTTCTAAGACGATAGCCTTTACTTTGATATCTGTCAGCTCAGCAAGAATATCTGGGATTAGAGTAGGCGAGCCTGTTTGTGGTGGTTTCAGCCGATAAGCTTGGCTAATTGGTGCGGCCGGCAGCTGCAATAATTCCTGGAGCCAGAGATTTAAAGAGTCCGTGAGGTCTTTGTCTATGCAAAAGTTTGGGGAGATTCCCCTGAATTTAATTTTACTTTCCCGAGCCTTAATATCCAAAAGAATAATCTTGGACTTACTCCAAGTCTCAAAAGTCTTCAGGCTTTGTATATCCTGCTTATTTTTAGCAGCTTGCGTGAGTGCCTGGTCAGTCCTTTCCCGCAGATCTGTTAGGCTGAGATTCATAGCATCCAGTTTCTGATGAACAGGGGTGATGCTATCTCTAATTTCTTTTTTCATTTCCACCAGCATGGTCTGTATGTCTTTCTTAGTAATTGAGTCCTCACGTTTTCTTTTACTCTGCCGGCTAGGTGCTTCTTCTTCCAAGTCGACTTCTAATGGGGGGGGGGGGGTCCTCATCCGATGGTTGCATAGTTTGCTCATTTTGTTGAGCTCCCTCGTTGTTTTTCTTGGCTGCTTTCCCTCCTTTCCCTCCTCTTTGCTTCCCCATTCTTATCAGCAGGTTGTTTTTGTCGTTATAGTCCTCAATTAGTCTTTATTTTGCGTTTTTTGGAGCAAAGACGCGGAGGCTCTCTCGGTCCGACTGCGCAATCTCGCAGCCACCGGAAACTCCCCCTAACAGTGCAGTCCTGAGCATAGCTGTATCCTTCTAAGCCCATGACTTCCATGAGAAGTGAGTAGATCTGCTTTGGATTGCACTGTAAATTTAGACAGCATGGCTGCATCTGGAACCGAGTACTTCCATAGGTGTCTGTGACTGAGAGAGTTCTATGAATACACATAAACCCCTTTTGCAGATAGTAGGGGGGAAAGCTGATTGTGTGTTTGATTTGAAATGAATACTTTCCCCTGATTTGTCTGAGACACTTTCAGAAAGAGAGAAGCCACAGTTTCAGAGATACAGATGCATAAACGTTCTGCAAAGTGCATTGTAACTTTTTAGCAAGATTTGTCATTTCAGGGGAGTGCTTTAAGAATCTGGCTCTATCTAGACATGTTAGGATTTCATTTTTAAAATGCAGATTTTGTCATGAAATGTTTTTCATGCAGGATTCCAGCAGGTGGCAGTAAAGAGGAGAAAGTATCTCAAAATGTGAGCTTATTTGCCGGGAAATCCAAATATGTGGGTTTCATGTAAGAGAGGGTAATCTCTTTTCTAGTAGTTAGGATTCAGAGCACTACCAAGACATACTTGAGGGTGTGAATATAGTTCTCGGAATTCTTTGGGATGTCAGCATCAGATCTTCATGCTGTATGATAAACTGTTTTTGAAAGCCTCTCTGTTTCAAAAGCTGTTTGCCTCTGTGCTGAGAAGGCTTGGAGGTCCGAACAAGCAGTGTGATTCTTTGGCTTCTGTCCAAGGTGTGTTAAAAATTCTGTAGATCTCACACCTGATGGGAAGAAGAAAACACATAACACCACATTTTTCTAGATGCAAAGTGATTTCTTTTTGCATATTTGTTTAAATAGATGCCTAAAACAATTTAGTAGCATTTTCATAATATACTCCCCCCCCCTTCCTGATTTCCAGACAGAATCTTGGTGAAAGTATCCTATATCTGTGGGTGGAGAAGATACGGGAGATTTTGATAGAAAAATCTCAGTCATCTGCTCCAGGTAATGTGCTAGGGTTGCTTCCAGGTTTTGGTGCACGGATTAAGATGGCGCTTGGCAGGCTTCCCCCAGCCCTGTAGCTAGAAGGTTTTCGGTGAGGGGAGCACTGGGGGGGGCATGATGTCACAAAAATAATAATGAAAAAGAAGAGCCAGAGAAAGGGCCCCATTCCCCCTCCAGAAGGGTGGGAGCAGACAGAGAGCAGGAACTTCATTCCCCTTGAAATGATCCCCACTCCCGCTGTGATGATTCTTAGCTAAGGAAGAGGTGGGCATTCATTAGACATGGCATGGATCAAGCATCGTCCTAGCATCCCTCCTGCCGTCTCCGCACCACCCACCCCCAAGCCTATCCAGCCTCTTCTCGACTTCAGATGCTCCAATTGTGATGGCCTGTTCCCAAGGCAGATGAGTGGGCAACTGAAGTGAGCTCCAAGGAGGGCTGCTGCTCGTCCTAGTTTGCATTATTGCTGTCTGGCAGAGGAACAGCTCACACAGACACACCCAGGCAGAGAAGGGAACCCAGTCCCTTTGGGGAATCCTAATCCTAAGTGACGACACTTGGCCTCTTCTCTTTCTCCCTCCCATTGGATAGCTGTTGTATAGGAAGGGATTAGGTGCATGCCCAGCTTGTTTGGTGCTGAGCTCACTTTAGGCCCTGGCAGTTGCCCAAAGACACCATCCCTGGCACCAGTTCTGTAATATTTTAGACAAGGGGCAGGACCCGCGATACTCGCGGGGGGGGACCTCCACACATGAGGCAGAGGAGGAAGCAGCAGGAGGAGGTAAATTCCCCCCCATCCCGCCGGTTCTTCCCCCGTCTCCTCCACCCCCCCCGCTTGATCTCCCCCCCTTCCCTCCTAGGGAATTCGCAGAGCATTCCCTGCGCATGCGCAGGGGACGCGCTGTCACTTTTGGGGGGATTTAAGTATCCCCCGGTATTTTTTCCGTGTTTTTAGATTTTTGTGCACACCTGGGGACTACCCCAAGTGTGCACAAATATCTCCCTCCCCCCAGGTGCCCCCAATGCGCGGATTTAGGTATCCACACACAGGGGGCCCCTTTCGCTATTAGATATATAGATACTGCATGATTACATACACCAATGTGGTGTAGTGGTTAGAGTTTCAGACTAGCATCTCAGAGACCAAGGTTCAGATCCCCACTCTGCCATGGATGCTTGTTGATTGACCTTGGGCCAGTCACTTGCAGTCAGCTTACCCTACCTCACAAGGTTGTTAGGAAGATAAAATGGAGGAGAATAACGTAAGCTGCTTTGGGGCCCTACTGGGGAGAAAAGTGGGATATAAATGAAGTAAACAAATAGAAAACTGGGAGGTATTTTCAGTATGTTTTAAAGAGCATTCAACGTTTCTCCTTTTGGGTGAACAGGAAAGAGAGAGAACTTCAATACAACAGGAGCAACAAGGAAGGTTTTAAAGAGTTCCTTTAATGCCAGAGTTCAAAGCAACAATGCAAAAGTACACAGCCACAACCTTTTAGTGCTGCATATCATGAGTTTACTGTGATACTGGGACATGATCTTACTGAATTAGATACTGTCTCATCATAAAATGGTACAAGAATGAGACCACACAAATTTCAGTTTGTCATATTGACCCCAAAATGAATAGTATAGTTGTTCATATGTAAGTTTCTTGCTGAAAGGCCTCACGTTTAATGACGCTTCAAAACTCATAATGTTTATAGTTAGGAATTGGTACAATAGGTTTACTATTAGGTTGGGATTTAAATTTGGTCTTTTGAAATATATATATTTGCAACTGTTTGTTTAGCAATTACTGGGTACATAGGCAGTCCATATTCCTGGTGTCCATCACAAAGCACAGCACCTGGCCTTATCTGACATTTAATTGGAATAAGCCATGCCTGCATAGTCCATTCCCTCCTTCTGTATTTAAGACCTAATGGCATCACAACTGGCAAGGGATCAGCTTATGTCTGAACATAAGCAGAGCTTCCTCAAAGTGGGCAAACTGCAACGAAAGGGCCACTGTGGTTCTACAGGAAAAGTGCCAAACCTGCTTGCATCACTCAGCCACAGAGTATTGCCCCACTGCCTGAACCACTATGAGGAAATTGACACATTTCATTTTTTTCATTTTCCATTGTCTGAATGCAGATTTTTATTTTTAAGACATACGTTCATTACAGAAGTGTTAGTTGTGTGTAATCTTTTTGTCATAAGTAGTCATTCAGAGTGATTGAAACTGAACTGTACATTCATTTCCTCACAGCCAAATCTGAAGCTGCTGCATATGGAGCTGGATAACTGGCCAGTGTAGTTCACTGTTGTTGTGTTCTCTCACTGGTGCATCTCTCCTGGGTTGTGCATAGTGCATAAATCCTTTGTATCTGGATGGCCCAGGCGAGACCAGTCTCATCAGATCTGGGTGGCTAAGTAGGGTCAGCCTCCAAGGAAGTCCAGGGTTGCTACACAGGGGCAGGCTATGGCAAACCACCTCTGAATGTCGGCTGTGACTTGACAGCACTTTACACACACACCCCTACACCTGGCGATGACTGGGATCATTTATGTCTTTATTTTGGTTTTTTGACCACCCTCCCCTGTAGGACGGGGCTCAGGGCGGTGTACATCAGAAAAATTAAATCTGTGCACTTCTACGTGCAATCCGTGTTCTTTACCATGGAGCTAGAACCACTTCCCAGGTCTTAGGCTTTTGGCTTTTTCTCGAGTGTTCAGGGGCACACCCAGGTTTGTGTCTGTGTAATATTTTAGAGAGCCGCTATTGGTCACTGTCCCACCCCACGATTGTAACCATTTAATTTGCCAGAACTCTGAAAGAGAGCCAGTGAAAGGGGTATAAATTCTTATGTCAGCAGGACCAAATATTAAAAAAATCACAGAAGAAACGATTATGGAGCATGAAGAAGACTTTTCATTGGATTGTCAGCCATTCCAGCCATATGCAGTCGAAACTCTGGATTTTGATCTTCCTGAAAGTGAAGAAGGTAAAGCAACTACTGCTGGTATTCTGTCATGTTTCAGTGTTGATGCAGTCTATAGAACAAGGCCTCAGGGGGTCTTTGGGGTGCTAGTTAATTCTGGCCCACCACTAGACGCTGAGGTTTGGCCTGAATAGGGAGGAGGAGGAGGAGGAGGCGAAGCTGCCAGACTCCCACCCCACAGTCATCTAATCTAGGGTTCGATCTTCCCTGAATCCCACCCACTGGATCAGCATCATCCATGGATTCTAATACCTTAACCTTTGGATTGGCAGTGGGGGCTTAGTGTTCCTCATACATTTTATATTCTTTTGCACCATTATCTGCTTTTGCTTATTACAGTTTCCACAATCCTTTAATAAGTCTGCATGAGTAATAGCATATATCTAGAAATTAATATAATCCACTTCATTATTCTTTCCTTCCCTTTTACAGAAATTATACAAATCGCGTGCAATATTCAACTTGTATGTTCCCTCAGCTGGCCATGGATCGTTACTGAGGGAATAAAAAGGCCAATCTAAAACACAGTAGTGACTCAAACAGGATTCAGGATAATCTGGAGAATAATCAGTTATAATTCCCCAATTCATAACCAGACACTGGAGAGGTCTTAAAGGTAATCCGGATTTACTCTGCTTAGCTTCCATTGTTGGGTGCCGGAACATGAAGTCTTTCTCCTTATGGAGATCTATGTGCAATTTACTTCTGGAGTTATCCCAACCAACCCAAAACCAAAACGGGAGACTCAAAGACCAACAAAAACTAAATCCAACTGCTTGTTCTTTTTTTTTGTATTAATATTTTTATTGAGTATGCATTGCATATTTCATGCAAATAATTCATTCTTTATATATTATACTTCTTTTCAAACTAAAACAAAAAAGAAACCATTGCGGTTACATTCCGTCTGTTTGTAACTTAATCCCAATCTGATTTGTATCCTCTTATTTTTCTTATTTCCTTATACTACCCGCTTATAATACCACCATGCAACTTCCTCTAAGTCATATTCTATCCTTTATACATCTTTTAATATTCAATACCTTCTTACTTTCTACTGACATTTCATTCTTATTCACTCAGTCTTTTGTATTATTCTATCTTCTTCAGTGCCTAGAAAAGAAAGTTGGACGGGGGTCCATTACTTGTTCTTAAGGCACCTTCAAATCTTCAGTCTGCCTTTCCAAAATTTTAAAGGCGTCGCACCTTACAGACCAAAGTATCTACAAGGTCCTGGGCTGCAGGATGCCAATCTAGGGCCCAAACAATGCGATGCCAGCAAAGAAAGGCACGTCATCAGTCGAGGCCCTCACGCCTCTCAGGTGACCAGGTGGAGTTCCAGAATTTATTAGCCAAACGGACCTGTTGCCTGGTGTGCTAATGCCCAATAATCAACACAACCAGTAAGATTTTTGAAGCAGCCAGAACTTTATTCGAATAAAGGGAACCTCAGTAGCATAATCCAAGGGATCTGTTAGTAAGGCATCAGCAGTAATCTTTTATACAGTGTGATAAACAACTTTCAGATGTACAGATGTCTTCAGATTACAGAATGATATTTCCTTTATACCTATACTAAGAGGAAGGCCCGTTGCAGGCAGGAATGGATGGGTGGATGGGTGCGGCACCTTCCCTGGTGGTGTGAGTCCCCCTCCCGCAAAGACGGGCAGGGTCCGTCTGCCAGCTGGTGCGCAGGGAGGTTGAACAAGCCAGCACTTCAGCAGCTCGCTCCCCCCCCCCGCAGCCAGGGCGCACTGGCAGAGCAGCGGAGGGAAGGCTGGTGGAGGCCGAACAGCCTCCTCGAAGAAATGCCTGCGGCGTTCCCAGGCCAGGCTGTGGCGGCCCCGGGAAGCGTGGCGTGGCCTCCCCCCATGCCGAGGTGAGGCAGGGCACGTTGCCAGGGCAGTGAGGCCGGGGGCAGCACCGGGAACCCCAGCAGAGCACCCCCCCCATCAGAAGTGCCCACAGCATCCCTGAGCCAGGGCGCGGCGGCACAGGGAAGCACGGCGCAGCCATCCCCTTCTCTCCCCGCCAACCGGGTGCCGCCGGCGCCTAAGGGCCACCCCAAAACACAATTATTATAAGGAGAGATAAGTACACTTGGTAAGCCTTTCTGTCTTTTGCTTTTATTTGGAATACTTATGGTTTTCTGTAAGCCTCGCAAAACAGTTTCCGTATCTTCAAACAACAGTTCTGCTTAATTAGCTACATTCTGGACACCTTGGAGTCCTTCCCACTTTGCTACATCCTGTTTTGCGCAGTTGCCAAAATTAGCTTAGCTTGCTGAAATAACACACAATTACAGGAAAATGGTGTTAGTTTTGCTAGTTTGCCTATCACTGGTACTAATGATTGTATTGAAATATTGATGCAGATCTAGTGAATCAAATATATTGTTAAGAATATGGAAAAATTCTCACCCCCCTTTGTCCTCTTAGAATTGAGCCTGTTAGAGGCCATAAGTATGTTGCAATGCGGATCATAAAATAATCCTTGTTCAGAGTGCTTATACAATATGTACTGTTGTATATATTTTGTAGCTGATATCTCGTTGATCTCCACATCCGCTTCTTAAGTTTTTCTTCTAACTATATCACTGCCCAGTATTAATAATTCACGTGGCATTAAGTGTGCTGGGCACATATCTGCCATGTATACTGTAACACCGATGCTTGTTCTCTCCATTCAGCATAACATCCTGATTTGGAATCTTTCCCCTTTGTCTTCTCCACCTTACAGTTTGCCAAACCAGCCTCCAGACCAGAAAAACCTTCCACTTGCTATTCATCAACTCTCCTGTATTAAAGAACTGGGTCCTAAAGAATGTTTTAAGCTACCCTAATTTCCCTGAACTTTCACTGCAGCCCAGTTCTTCCCTACCCCATCAGACAACAACATTCAATGCAGCGTCTCCCTGGTTTTATATTTTCTTAGAAATAGCTGTGGCAGGAAAGGGGAGGTTTGAATCAGGGCAACACTAATGAAAGAGGGAATTGAACCCTCTCCCCCTCTGTGCTGCTTCCCAACTCAACCCCCCCCCCCTCAACTCCCTGGAAAATTATGTATTTTTTAAGAGGAGGAAGGACCAGTTTAGACTAGGGAAATGGGATATGGGAAAGGGTTCAGCCTGACAGAAATAAGTGGCAGCACCAATCTGCAAACTGTATCAGAGGGAGAAAGCGTTTTTAAAAAGCTATACATTACTATTTATTAATTACAGTTCTGCAAGCTGCTGAGCCTGATGAATATTTTGTTTTGATGTGTGTTATGCTCAAAAGATTTTACCTTGGCTCTTAATCATTCTGTTGGAGTATTCAAGTTCATTCTTCAGTCATGAAAGAATTAACGTGTTTACGTATGCACGCTAATGTTAGCTATTTAGCTTAAGACGAATTAGATCTTAGGCACGAAGTTCCCCCAGAGAAAAGGTGATAATATTCTTAATGAAGTGAGTTGTAGAATGTCTATTGGCTGACCAACTTTATTGGGGTGCTATTTGCTTTTAGTTGCATAAACAGGAAATGGGGGGGCCCCCTTAGGAAACTTTATCGTCCTTTGTTCTCCTACACATGAGGTGTAGCATCTGAACAGTCAACATGGACCTGAGAACTAGTCAGATGTCTGTTATTTTCCTCCCAAATGTAACCGTTGTCCTACTTTTATATAGTAAAGCTTCTTCCTCAAACAAATACACACGTCTGGCTGCCTTCATTATTCTGCTGAATATTCCAACACATTTTTTTGCTTGGAAAAGGTACTGCCTGCTACCTGGAAGGGGAGGCAATATCAAACCATTCCCCTCTTCTACTGCAGATCTCCACGTCACTCCTCATACAGTTTCCAGGGGTCCACTGATTTCAGGATTTCTCTTCCCTTCTCTTAAAGGCAAAAATGAGATCCATGATCATAGTTATGAGGAGAGAGGCAATGTGGATTTAACTGGGGCATTCTGAATCGGTTGAAGGGGTGAGGTCAGTATAGTCCATCAGTGCTGCAAGTCAGAATTCTTGCATTCTAAATTTGCAGATGAAGAGTTACCTCCGATCGATCATGGAAACCCTATTACAGACCGAAGGAGCACTTTCCAGGCACATTTAGCACCTGTCGTGACCCCTAAGCAGGTCAGTAATGCCTTTTTTTAGCAAGCCCTTTCATTCTTTCATCAACTCATGGACATTTGCATGAAATAAGTATTTAGCTAACATAGTAAAGGCTAGCCTATCACAAACAAGCTATTACTTTGAGAATCTGTATCTATATATCCTGTCATATATACCAGTGAAGCTGTCATCTGTTTCAGAGTGTTTTATTGACTTAAGTAGTTCTCGAACTATGGGTCAAGACCCTAAAATAAGTTGTGACTGTCTCTCTAGTGGGTTATGTGTCCACAAGTGAAAGAAGAAGAAGCCCTGTCGAATAAAATGGGACTTACTTCTGAGTAGACCTGCTTAGATTTGCTCCCTGTGTTGGGTTTGTACTCTGGCTAGCATGGATTATAGTGTGGGTAAAGCAGCAGCTTCACGTTATGTGGGCTTAGCGAAGAACCTTGAATGGGATACACAGGCGTACTTTCTCACACTGATGGACCTCCTGATGGCACCTGGTATTTTTGGCCACTATGTGACGGTGTTGGACTGGATGGGCCATTGGCCTGATCCAACATTGGCTTCTCTTATGTTCTTATATCCAGGGGTCATTTCGTAGAAAAAGAGCTGCAGGAGCTCTTTAGCATATGGTATGCTAATGAGCTACTGGGCTATTAGCATATGCCATGCCCCCTGGCATCACCAGAAGTAATGTCAGAAGGGGAAGCAAAAGGGGGGGGAGGCATCTTCAAAAGCCTCCCCTCCCCTTCCCCAGCTGGGGGGGGGGAGTGAAGAGAGAAGGGGTTTAAACTTTAAACCCCTTCTCACTAGAGTTGGGCCACAGGAGGAGGAAAGAGGGAAGGAAAGAGAGAGAGTAGAGAGAAGGAAAGAAGTAAGGAAAGAGGGAGAGAAACAGAAGGAGAGAAGGAGGGAAAGAAAGAGAGAGAAGGGAAGAAGGAGGGAAAGGGAAAGCAGGAAAAAGAAGAGAAGAAAGCGGGAAAGAAAGAAA
>NW_015172052.1:530832-536481 GCF_001447785.1 Gekko japonicus | reverse complement strand
AAAAGATCTCAAGGAGCAGGTCATGAGATTGACTTCTTTCTGACTTGGGCTCTGGAGAACTAGTTCCCTTCAGAACTGACAATACTAAACTGGATGTACCAGTAAATCTACATTTTTTTTGTTTCTCTTTTTCATAATGTTAAAACTTGGGCTCACCCAAAATAATTGATAGCCAGTAGATTCAGGCCAGCCTAAAGGAAGTATTTAATGTGATATTTAATTAATGTATAGAATTTGCTGCCACAAGATGGCACGAGATGGGACAATGGCTTTTCTGGACTTAGTTCGTCATCCTTCCATGTTTTGTGTCCCCATTTTTGTTGATCATCTTTCAACATTCCTTGCAAAAAAAGTTTCTCATTCATTTAAATTGCCATCTCATTTTGTTTATCTATGCAATGTCTTATTCTGTCTTATGATTCTCACTTTTGTAAGATCAGCCTTGTGACTAAACTACAGGTATGAAAAAGAATGAAGCACTTGCGGGAAATGAAGCAGAAGCAGCAGGTGTTAGAGGAAACAGCGGCAATGAACAGATTTTTAAAGAAATACTTGCACAGTGTAAGTGATTTTCTAGTAGAGATGTTTTGATATGTTGCAAAGGAGGCATTCACAAACCGAACATACCTTTATTGTAATTCTCTTCCCCTCTGCTAATATTATCATATTGACAATTTGTTCACAATTCAAAAACAGTCAATGGAGTTTGCTCCATTGCCATTTTCAAGATGGTGATGGTATGTGCCATTTATCTAACCTTAAACTTTTTGTTATAGCACTGCTGTTCAGCTGACATCTAAAGGGTCTCAATAATGTTACCCTTTATTTATCCAGGGACAGAGACAAAATAGGCAAATTTACTATTTCTTGGCAAATGTGTAGTTTCTGGGATTTGATTTTAGACCCTTCTTTTCTCTACAATAGGGGTGTGTGGGGGGGAATCAGCTTTTTCCCGATTCGGGTTTATTGAACCCAAAGAATATCGGTATTCCTAAATATTCCCAAATACCAGTATCAGTATACTACTGGTATTTGGGGTAAATATTTGGGAAACCCAGATTTATTAAGTTCCATTATACCCTATGGGAACCATCCTTCACTCACTGAGTAGTGCTGCCATGGTGGCTCGACTCTGCAAGTGAACTGAAGGCATTTAAAGTTTAAATTCATTCTAAACTCCATGAGTTGTGCCATGGTATGACTCAGTGAGTGAACTCAGAAAGCTTTAAAAAAGACCATAATCTTTTAAAATTCCTTATAGCCATGCCTGAATAAAAGCCGAATAATGGCCCCGGTCACACGGCAAAGTTGCCGCGGGAGAGGCACGGGAGTCCTGTGGATTTTCCGGGCATGATCTCACCCCAACATCTGGGAAGCGCAGTGCTCCCGTGGCGAACCCGTGGCTCCCCGCTGAAGGTGCGGAGTTAAAAACTAGTGCCTACGAGGTACTCGTTTCCTGAAACCGTGGGCCAATGGTGGGCGTCTGATCGCATTCCCGGTGGACTTACATGGCATCTGGCGCCCGCCGCTGTTCTTCTCCACAGGTTGCGCAACAGCGCCCAACAGCACATGCGCACAAAGAGAGATTGCTAGTGTGATTGCGCGGCTTGGCTTCTGTGCCATGCTGCAGGATACTCGTCTGATTGGCATTTTCCCCAAACCATGGGACCTCGACCGGGACGTGTGCTCGGGCAGCCACACATTAGTTTCCTCCGGGGCAATTAGCCATGCCTCCCCCCCCGCGCAATATCCGGCCCGTGTGACCGGGGCCAATATTAACTTTTATTCGGGTGCAGCTATTTTGATAGGCAAATAGAGATCTCTGATCAGTATTCTGCTGAATAAATACCTGAAAAGTAAGGTATATACTGAGGCTTGGTATATACTAAGTGCACAACCCTATTCTACAACCATGGTAAATGCCTCAAAAAGACATCAAAGATGTATGCCACAGGGAGCAGGGGGAAGAGATGAGATATAGCGGCAACTAAAAAATTATCAGTTGATGACTTGCTATGTTTTTATCCCAGCTCAATGTAAAAACATAGCTGTGGGTTTTAGATGAACTACAGAAAACATTCTGGTGTACAATTGAGTAACATTTCAGAATACACAGCATCCCTTATGGGCTTTGCTTCCTTTCATCACTATATGTGACGGATGAGCCTGGAGCGTCTGCCACAGCTTCAGGGAGAGGAATCAGCACCCAATCTCTGTGGTGTCAAATCTCCCAGAGCTGAAGCAGACAGCTTTCCTCTCTGATGTAATTAATGAGGGGGCTTCTCATCCAGGACTCCCTGAGGGATTTTGTTTACAAATAAAAAGAGCAACACACGACAGCCTCCCAACACTCCCTTCTGGCAACCCATTCCTCTTCTCCGACAAGCTCAGGGATCTCGCATCATTTCCAGTTCATTGTTCCATGAAGAGAATTGAATGTGGCTTCATAAAAGAAACCCTTAAGATGAAGACAGTTCGCCTCTGGCTCCAAGCTTCTGCCAGGAGGGCTAGTAACGGATCAACTAAAGGCATTAGCTTTTCCCCAACTGCTTTGCTTGCTCCAAAACCTTCCATCTTTCTCAAATGTAGAATTGTTTCCTTTTCTTTCTCTCTGGCAACAGAACTGATGCTTTTAACAGCCGCCTGACAAGAACAATGTTAAAATGCAGTTTTTCCTCACATGAAAATGATGGGAAAAGCCATGAACCTCATCTGTGGAGTTTTTCATAGCTTTTGTCAAGAAAAAAAGTGGCAACCCCATGTCTAAGAGATGCTACCGTTCCCCAAAAGATACAAGCATGGGGAAGAAATGGTCTGCGAACTTTTGCCTCAGTGGGAGCTCCTACATATGTATCAGTGAAGTGACTCAGAAAGCAGTGTAAGATCACAGTGACTTAGCACACACTTGCCAAATATCCCTCTGCTTCCAGGTCTGTAGCTACAGGGGGCATATGAGGGCAATGCCCCTCAAAATATGTCACACCCCTTTTTAAAGCCCCTGCTTGCATTTTATAAAAGCAAGCCCCTGGCCCATTTCATTGTGGAGACATAAAGGAAAAATATACAGGCACATGAACACATGATGTTGCCTTATGCTGAGTGAGACCGTTAAGAACATAAGAACATAAGAGATGCCAATGTTGGATCAGGCCAAAGGCCCATCCAGTCCAACACTCTGTATCCCACAGTGGCCAGAAATACCAGTGCCATCAGGAGGTCCACCAGTGGGGCCAGGACATTAGAAGCCCTCCCACTGTTGACCCCCCCCAAGCACCAAGATGACAGAGCATCACTTGCCCCAGAGTCCCTATCTATACCTTGTGGCTAATAGCCACTGATGGACCTCTGCTCCATATGCTTATCTAATTCCCTTTTGAAGCCGTCCATGCTTGTAGCCGCCACCACTTCCTGTGGCAGTGAATTCCAAGTGTTAATCACTCTTTGGGTGAAGAAGTACTTCCTTTTATCCGTTCTAACCCGACCGCTCAGCAATTTCATGGAGTGCCCACGGGTTCTTGTATTGTGAGAAAGGGAGAAAAGTACCTCTTTCTCTACCTGCTCTTTCCCATGCATAATCTTATAAACCTCGATCATGTCACCCCTCAGTCGTCGTTTCTCCAAGCTAAAGAGCCCTAAGCGCCTTAACCTTTCCTCATAGGGAAAGTGTTCCAACCCTTTTATCATTCGAGTTGCTCTTTTCTGCACTTTTTCCAAAGCTATAATATCCTTTTTAAGGTGTGGTGACCAGAATTGCACACAGTATTCCAGATGAGGTCGCACCATTGATTTATATAGCGGCATTATGATATTGGCTGATCTGTTTACAATACCCTTCCTAATAATCCCCAGCATAGCATTGGCCTTCTTTATTGCAGTCACACACTGTCTCGACATTTTCAGTGAGTTATCTACTACAACTCCAAGATCTCACTCTTGATCAGTCTCTGCCAGTTCAGACCCCATCAACGTCTATTTATAGTTAGGATTTTTGGCTCCAATGTGCATCACCTTGCACTTGGCCACATTGAACCCCATTTGCCATGTTGACGCCCACTTGCCCATCTTTGACAGATCCCTTTGGAGTGCCTCACAATCCTCACTGGTTTTCACCACCCTGAACAACTTCGTATCATCCGCAAATTTAGCCACTTCACTGCTTACTCCCAACTCCAAATCATTAATGAACAAGTTAAAAAGCAGTGGACCAAGTACTGATCCCTGTGGTACCCCACTGCTTACCCCCCTCCACTGGGAGAACTGCCCATTTATACTCACTCCCTGTTTTCTATTAATTAGCCAGTTTTTGATCCATAAAAGGACTTGTCCTTTTATCCCATGATTTTTGAGCTTACTTAGGAGCCTTTGATGAGGAACTTTATCAAAAGATGAACCATTGGTTTATGAAGGTCAGTACAGTCTATTCAGACTGGCAATGGCTGTTCCAGGTTTCAGGCAGAGATCTCTCACATTACCTACTACCTGATCTTTTAAAATGGAGGTGCCAGGGATTGAACCTGGGACCATAGATGCTCTGTCACTTAGCCAGAACCCCCCCTTAAGGATCTTTATTCTAGATTACCTGAGAAGAAAAGGGAGAAGGGAACTGCAAAATGGCTAGAGTTGAATCAGTTAATCCCTTTCTGACCAAATCCATTTTCTTCTGTTCTGTCCCAACACCTCTTCTACCTGGGCCATGTGTTCTTTTACTTTTTAACTAGCAGTAAAGCCCGTTGTGAAAGCAATACAACGAGATCTAGAAAGAGGCTCTGGGGCAGTGCTCTGGCTTTGGGCAAACAGTGTCAATTTGCTGTGGTGACCTCAGCAGGGTATAATGACAGAGTCCACTGTTTTCTCCAGAGGAACTGATCTCTGCTACCTGAAGAGCAGTTGTAATTGTGAGTAATCTGTAGCCCTCACCTGGAGATTGGCAGCAATTGTTACCCAGGACAAAATGGCTGGTTTGGAGGGTGGAGTCTATGGCATTCTACCTGTCTGAGGTCCCACCCCTCTGCAAACCCCACCCTCTCCAGGCTCCACCCCTCAAATCCCCAGGAATTTGTCAGCATGTAGTTGGCAACCCCATCTCCTTCCCAGCTAGCCACCAACCTACCATTATCTGCCCCTTTGACTTCAGCTGACTTCTGCCCTCCCTTCTGCAGAGCAGTTGTAATACTGAGTGCTCTCCAGCCCTCACCTGGAGATTGGCAACAATGGTTCCCTATGTGGGACTGACTGGTTTGGAGGGTGGAGTCTATGGCAGTGTACCTGTCTGAGGTCCCACCCCTCCTCAAACCTCACCCTCTTCAGGCTCCATCCCTCAAATCTCCAGGAATTTCCCATCTGGAGTTGGCAACCCTATCAGGATTGGCCCCAATGTGTTTTCTCCCAAAGGCCAAAGTAGGTGACAGGACCAAGCTTAGTTGCCTACCAACAGGCACTGAGGGGAATGTAGGGTTGCCAGCTCTAAGGAGGGAAATACCTGGAGGTTTGGGGGGTGGATTCTGTAGAGGGCCGGGCGACGGAGGCATCGGCCTTCTGTCGCCCGCCTTGCCCCCCCAATCTCGGCCCGGGCACCCGCGGCTCCCACCAGCGGCCGCCCGACTCCAGACTCCCCCGCGGCCACTCCAGCCAGGCGACGGAGGCATCGGC
>NW_015172052.1:495970-529011 GCF_001447785.1 Gekko japonicus | reverse complement strand
ATCTGTCTGAGGTCCCCCTCTTCCTCCTCCTCCTCAGATCCCACCCTCAGCAGGCTTCATCCCTAAAATATCCTGGAAGTTTCCAACCTGGAGTTGGCAACCATCAGCCAACCTTTATCTGCCTGTCTGTCTTAAGTTTTACAACCCCCCCACAGCCTCTGCCTAGGGAGCAGCTGACATTATTCTCCTCTCCCCTATTAGGTATGTTATGCAACTGAAATTGCCAACTGCCTTGCGGGGGGGTGAGTTTGAGGTGTGGAATGGAGTGAGGTCCAATCAGCTTCCATATGCAAATGACCTTGGAACGCTGGGCGGGACTGCACAAAGCAGCCAATCAACCCAGCCAGTGTCTTCTGAGTGGCAGTTCTTCCGGCCTAACACTAAGGAGGCCAAATTTAGAATGTTGCGAAATAGAACGTTGCTATTCAATTATTATAAGGGAGAGATGCCCATAATGTGACAAGTGGGAAGAGAAGTGGAGTGAGATTGATACTATTTGGGGGCTGTGTTTTAAGTATACAGTGAGGAATTCACATCATTAATTGCAATCTACCTGTAACTTGCCTATGTGAAAGAATGTGCGCTCCTGAGCACAAGCAGAATGATTTTACTCAGCAATGAACACTGTTGTTATGTCCTCAGACCACTGCCAGGAGCCAGCCAGAGGCAGCAAAGCTTCGATCCACTAAGACAATAGGGACTAGGCTCCTGAACTTCCAGTAAGGAGCCAATAGGGACATTGGCGGGAAGTTTAAACCCGCCAATAGAACCAAAGGGTGTCCCTCCCCAAATGTATATAGTTGACCGCTCGGCCATTAGTTTTTGTTCCTTGTGTGAAGTACTAATAAACGTGTCTTCTCCTATGTCGTGGTCCGAGTCTCGATGTATCGAACCCAGAACTTTTCAACTGTCAAGCTCCTGTCCTCACTTCCCCCCAAATCTGGAATTGTCACTAATGGACTGAAGAGGCATATTGTTCAGGTAGGTTTAAACTCTAAATCATCCCGCTATAGAAAAAGGCACACTTCACTACAGAAGGTCAAAGGACTGAGGACAAATAATATGCAAGTGGTCTGAACCCCCACCAGTTTTTATTGCAGTAAAACAAGAACAAGAAGAAGACTTTGGGGGAGGATATAAATAAATCTGAACCAACCAACAGCAATCCCTTCTCTTAACACTGAGAGGTCTGCACATGTACAGAATATTTTTCCTTCAAAATGTTTTTCTAGGTTGGAGAGGATGATTTGCAGGCAGGTGTAACTTAGGAATCTCCCACTTTAGAAATTAAATCACTGCCATCCTCCCCCCTTCCAGCTTTGCCTCACAGTTTTGAATCCTACCCCACCATCCTTTGCCCTTCACCATCTCTTAATTAAGTCAACAAAGAACACTTTACTTTCCCCCAGCATGGTGTTTCATATCTACATCTATATATCAATAGACAGACAGACAGACAGACAGACAGACAGATAGATAGATAGATGTGTGTGTGTGTGTGTGTGTGTGTGTGTGTGTGTGGCTTCTTCTAAGATTTATATGCATGCCTGTTTGTAATAAATACAGCACATGTGCTACATGTTAAATGAAGATAGGAGGCAATACCATTTAGCACATTTTTTATTTCTGTCTCTTCAAAGTTAAATATGACTGATATATATATAATACTCACACACTAATTGTGGATGTACTACTATTAACACCGCTATTCAGTGTTATACCACCAGGCCACATCCCATGACATCACTGGACCTTCATTCATGAAGTCATCCAGCCAATGGTTTCAGAGATTGGGACTATGGCAACTCTGTCTCCCCTCAGTCTGCTCATTTGCCATCTCCTTAACATTTGTGACTACGGACCTGTATGCTTCCAAGTAAGAATGGAAATCCCTTCAATGGCAGACATTGCCACTGCTGCAGAAAGGAGAAAGTACATATCACTAGAATAAAGTAGCAGATTTCTCCAGAATGGGCAAGACATGGACATAAGGGCTGGGCACTATTTTGGAAATATGTGGCACCAACAATGTGGGGAAATGCAGTCATGAGGTCCTGGAGGAAAAATTTAAGCAGGAAACTCAAGGCCAGGACCTCCAAATTAGCCTTCTCAGAAGTGCTACCGATTCGACGCACAAGGCTGGAGAAACAGGCACAAATCAGGAGCCTCAATGCGTGGATGAGACAATGGTGTAGGGAGGAAGGGATCCTTTTTGGAACAGGAGGGAGCTGTACAAAAGAGGCAGTCTCCACTTGTTCCGAGAAGGAAGCAGGCTGCTGGCTCTTAAAATCTAAAAGGTGGCAGAGCAACTGATTATTGGGGGAAAGCTGACAGGAGATGAAAAGTCTCTGGTTTGGGATGGCTCATCTCAAAGAGATGGAGGGGTAGCTGTTACTTTTGTACAGGGAAATGGATTAGAATTGTCCACTGAGACTGTGAGAAACAATATGGACTGCCTGGCAGGAGGAAGGTTGTGGGCCTAACATGCCTGGGAAATCATAGATGTTTATGTACAAATGCTAGAAGTGTCTGAGGAAAAATTGGGGAGCTGGAATGCTTGGTGTTAGTGGAAACCATAGACATTGTGGGTATTTCAGAAACTTGGTGGGATAAGGAAAATCAGTGGGATACGGTGATTCCTGGTTATAAATTATATTGGAAGGATGGGGGGAAGGGTTGGAGGTGGGGTGGTTCTGTATGTCAGAGATTGGCTAGTTCCACAGAATTCAAATGCGCCAACTATTACTAGTGAGATTAGAGGTGCCATAGTTCTTGTCTCAGAGAGAAGAGGTGATCCTCAGCATTCAGTAGCTAGGCTTATGATTAGGAATCTGCCAACGAGGCCATTTCCCCCCTGTATGTTGTCATTGTCATCAGTATAGATTTACCTCAGTTTTGCTACAGCCCTTGATGATGGCTTTATTTCTTTTACAACATTTTGTGCTGTTTTAGGGATGCCAGCCTCCAGGTGAGACCTGGGGATCCTCCGGAATTACAGCTCATCTCCAGATTACAGAGATCAGTTCTCCTGAAGAAAATGGATGCTTTGGAAGGTGGAGTCTATGGCATTGTACTTCACTGAGGTCCCTGTCTTCCTCCATCCCTAAATTTCCAGGAGTTTCCCAACCTGTATCTGGCAACCTGGCAACCCTATGTCATTTGTATCATATCTTATACAAGTTAAGGCCTTTTTTGCCATTTATGTACAACTGATACAATAAAAGGGAAATCAAAATATTAGGGGTGAGGAATAAGAGAAAAGTACAAAACTAAAGACTGATGAAATCAAAATGGGGATAGTTGAATTAAGTCAGTTTTATTTGGCCTCTTCCCAAGTTCGTTCCAACAGACTCTTCCCTCTACCACACATATATCTTGCCACCCCCCCCCCTTTTACAGCACATACCTAAGATACCATTGAGCTCTTAGCACTGACTGCATGAGTTTTTGGATTTTATCTACTGAGTCAAGGACAGATGCACCTTCTTCTACCACAATATTTCTTTGCGGGGAAGAGTAAGATCTGTAAACTGTTTCCCTATATCCCAACTATTAAAGACATACAAGCAGACAATGCAACACTAACAAGGGTGGACAAGGTCATGAACAACTAAATGCACAGAAACAAAATATCTTGGTATTTCTGTAGAGAACTCGACTATATGTCTACCAAATTTGTGTTTCCATCCTAATTGGCTAGCTGGTGGTGAAAAATGTTTACTGGACATGACATGTAGAAATATGTATCTATTAGATGCCATGTGATTAATTGAGGGATCTATAACTTATGTGCAAAATATCCTGTTTCTTGTTCCTTAAAGGTTATTGCTGCCAATGCATTAAGAATAACCAGATAGTTAGTGTGAATAATGTATCTTGTAGTGGGTGTTTTTTCCCAGCAACTGGAAGCCTATTAAAGTTCTGATATGTGTGTGTGTGTGTGAGAGAGAGTGTGTGTGTGTAGTCCTTTAGGTCATGCCACAGAGATGCAAGTTTGAAACTGTGGATGTCCTTGAATTCAGATCCCATCCAGCTTTTTCCCATTACAACAAACATACTTGCAATGTTATTTTTGTGTCAACTGTGTATAAATGGTGCATAAATAAATGGCATACAAACAAAATAAATGATTCAGCATTGAGACCAAAGTGAATGAAAAGCAATGTCTGTCAATGACCACCTACAAAATCAAAAAGAAACACTGGGGGCAGGGCGTATAAATTCATTCCTATTGGGAAGTCTGAAGATTCCAGAGAACTCCTTGCAGTTGAAATCTAGATCATATCAGGAACATCCTGATATCACCACATTTACTAGGCAAGACACTAAACAGTATGCAGGCAGAGGGAACACAGTTAAATGTGACAAGTGCTCGAAGGGAAATACAAGCTTTGTCAACACTAGCATCCCTGCAAAAGTTATGGAAGTAATTCAAGCACATAACTACTATTTAGACCCACTGCTTCAGTAGAATTGAGATTATTGTTTGTCATTTCTGCATAACCATCAACTGTTAGAAGAGCAAAATAAATAGGCTGTGCTATCACAGAGGCCCACAGTAGGTTTTTCGGGTCCAATTCAAGAGATAGGCACCTGGGAAATTTAAATTAAAGTCCTACTAAAAATTACAAATTTCCCTCTTGGTCCTCAGAACCCTGATTAACAGAAACAGCTGGAACATAGAAACATGGGCTATACTCAACCCATCTCACCATGTTGTGATAGTCATGGAGGAGTTCAGGTAACTGATAAGAAATTTCATTCAGTATATTCAGTGTCAGCTATGTTTGCAGACCTACGTGTTCCTTGACAACTGTCCTCTATTCCAGTCTTAAGCAGGTAACTAAAGATAAGGTTGACTCTAGTGGGACATTGTTGAGCTGTCTTCTGCTTTGGGCAGTCACAATTTTTGAAGGCTTACAATCTCATAGACACACCTATGAACAAAAAATAAAAATAGTAACATTGTTTTACATTTCTGTTTCCTTTCTTGGAAAGTACACTGGAAACAGTTGTTTTCAGGTTAGTTATAACTGTACAGGTTGATCAGGTAGTAATAATAATGATAAGAAGAGATTGGATTTATACCCCACCCTTCACTACCCAAAGGTGACTCAGAGCGGCTTACAAACTCCTTTCCCTTTCCCTTCCCCTCCCCACAATAGACACCCTGTGAGGTGGGTGGGGCTGAGAGAGCTCTGACACAAACTGCTCTTTCAGAAACAGCTGTGCCAGAGCTTGTGACTGACCTAAGGTTACATCAGCAGGTGCAAGTGGAGGAGTGGGGAATCAACCCCGGTTCTCCCAGATTACAGTCCGCAAGAACATACCTAGGCAATGGAAATACCATCAGTTCTAAAACAACAGCATCCCAGAACCCCCAAGACTTTGTATTTTTCAAAGTTTTAGAACTGCTTTCTAGTCTTTTAGTGAAATACACACAGTTCTTTTAGCTCTCCTGACTCCTGACATAGTCTCTAGGTAAGGCCTCAGTCCCTACTCCAGGAGGTAAGTGTAACTTGAATTCCAGGTATTTGAAATAGCTGATGAGTAGCTGAATAAGTCAACAGTAGCTATTGTGGATGATGAAAGGATCCCAAGCATACTGCAATGGTTAATTTGCCTACCAATGTATCTGCAAAAACACTTATCATGCTTTCTATAATGACTGACCCATTTCCAATTTTCATAAAGAATAAATAATGTAAATAATGCCACCGTGCTCAAGTGAGTGGGAAAATATTATATCACCATATTTTCAAAATGTTCAGTGCCTTGTTTCACTGATGCATAATTCTCAAAACAACGTAGAGAGAGATGGAAAATGTGCCTTTTTGACACAGAGTAGTAGACTCTCCTAAATAGAGTCACACCTTTCTAAGCCAATTGACTTGGAGTCAGTGGGCTAGGGTTGCCAAGTTCCAAATTAGTTTTAGGAGTTCTTCAAAAATTACAGCTGAATTTCAGACAATGGAGATCAGCTCCCCTGGAGAAAATCACTTTAGAGGATGGCTTCTATGGCATCAGATCCCCACTGAGCACCCTCCTCTCCCCAAACTCTGCCCTCCCTGGGCACTACCCCCAAGTCTCCAAGAAGATTGGCAAGTTACCCTAGCTTAGACTAAAGTAATTGTGTAAGAGTGCACTCTAAACCAAATTTCCTCCCATACTGCAAGAGGCTTGGAAAGCAGAGCTGCCATTCCGCCTCGTGGAGGGGGGGATCCTTTGCCTCCAGTGGGCTCTTCACTACCACCATTCAGGAAGGTAATATGGGAGGAAAGGTGGGAAGTGGTAGGGGAAAACACTGGGCCATATCTTAATGCACTGAGGTAACTCCCTGTGCATCTGCACATTTCTGGGGGACACCAGGGCAATACTCTATGGTTAAACTACATGGGGAGTGACATGGGCGGTGAGATCAGTGCATTACCAGCTGTGCCATTACATCACTGACAAGGGTGCTCAACACCACCAGTAAGTCCCCCTGCTGATTGCCCAGCCCTGCCTGCCAAAGCTATCAAAAAGTGAGATGCTACAGCTTTGGCAACTCTTTGTGATTCTGCTTAAGCCCCATGAATTATAAGCTAGTGAGGTCGAAGTTTTCATCAAAAGTTCAATTTCGTTGTATTCACAGTATCTCTTGCTTTCATTTCATCTCCAAGAGCAAGGACTGAGAAAGTCAGCAAAATCACAAAGTCAGCATAGACTTTGTGTCTCACCTCATACGCCTACTTTTGACTGGGTCATTGTATTACATCTCTAGAACTGTGCCCTACTGTTTTAGGATAGTTTGTTCTATTTTTGTGATTGAAAACATCTGGCCATCCATCATCATGTCATCCCAAGGCTTTACTCAGCTGGTGACTATTTTCTTGCCTTGCTGAGAAGGCTGTGTTGACTGATTCTTGTCTGGTTTTAAGAAAAGCCTTTTCTGGCTTTCCAAAATTCTCTGATGATGTTCTCAGTATTTGTACATGGGATGGCCAAGCAAGCAAGGAAGGGCTAGTCTTCCCCTGGCTTGGATAGTGGCTGGACAACCCCCTGGATTATCTTCCTCATCTGAAAATGTTATTCCAGCACCTTTGTACACATATCTTAGGAGAGATGGTGGTTATTTTTCACACAAAGCTGCTTTAGGCTTCATTCTGGTCCCACTGAAGAAAACTGGAGATCTGCCATAGACTACAATTGGAAAAGGACAATACCTAAATCTGCCATTTTTTTTTTAATCTGCACTATACTGGAGTCAATATGATTTACTGCAATGATGAATGCACTGCAATTATAGAATTGCCTTATTATTTAGCACCACTTTGTAGAAATATAACCCAAAGTGCTTTCCACTGATTCTTTAGTTAAGGTTATTATTTGAGTGAATTTTCATTAACCTTCCACTGGCAAGGTCTGTGAATCAAAGGCTTTAAATCTTGAAGGAAACCCTATTAAACTCAGTGGGACTTACTTCAGAGTAAACATGCATAGAATCGGACTTTTTGTCTACTGTCCAAGCCACTATCATACAGTTAACTTCCTCTGTAAGGAAATATTCTGATGAGTTTTTCAAGTTAAAAATTACATTTATATATATAACAGATCTTTTGTTTCCCTGAATGAATGTTTTCTTCAGTATTGATTCATACAGTCCACATTTTGAAGTGGGACTTTAAATCATCAGTCTTAAACAAATCCATTTGTGCTCTATAATTTGTAGTGAATTTCATTAGAAATCATCAGTCTCTTTATCCAACCTCATGCAGTATACTATACTTAATGCATCTGTGGAATAGTTAGAAAGTCAGGCAAGCAAAATCACACATTCAGCATCTTTCATTCTTTGATGTTTCCATTGCAGCCATACGCACTGCAAAAAAAAAGAAAAGGCAAGCTGATATTCAATTAAGGTTTAAATGCTTTGGCACATAAGAGACATTTAGTTGTTTATTGGAAATATCTGTATTTCACCACCAACTTATCTGTGGGTCTCAAGGCTACTCCTAATCTTTTTTTTTTAAAGATACAATTATCAGTAAAAAATTGTGTTTGTTATGTGTCATCAAGCCATTTACAATTTATGGCAACCCTATGAACTAATGACCTCCAAAATGTCTTATCGTTTACAGACCTGTCTTTCAAACTGAAATTTTAAAATTACTAAATAATTGAAACAACTCATAAAAACCAACAAAAATCTGCAACAGCATCAAATGACAAACAGCAGCAGATGATCTTGTGTGTCACTGAAGACTACTTATCACTTCTTCAGATAAGATTTTCAGTCCACAGTAAAATCTAACCAGCTCTAAGAAATGGTATTACTCTTATAACTTCACTATTGAAGATTATTAACCATGACTCAACATATTCTGAAAATACATGTCTATACTTTGCTGAATCTAGAAGGTCAAGGTCTGTGTAGGGACTTCCTGGAAAACCAATGCATGATGCCTGGAGTTCCCAAAAGTCAAGATGGGGTAAAGGTAAAGGTAAAGGTTCCCTTGCTCGAAAGCCAGTCAAGTCCGACTCTAGGGTTGCGGTGCTCATCTCCGTTTCAAAGCCGAAGAGCCAGCGGTGTCCAAAGACGTTTCCGTGGTCATGTGGCCGGCATGACTAAACACCAAGGCGCACGGAACGCTGTTACCTTCCCACCGAAGTGGTACCTATTTATCTACTTGCAATTTCTTGCTTTCGAACTGCTAGGTTGGCAGGAGCTGGAACTAGAGACGGGAGCTCGCCCCGTCATGCGGCACCCGGGTCTCGAACTGCTGAACTACTGACCTTCCACAGCCTGCAGTTCAGCGTCTTAACCACTTGAGCCACTGCAGCTCCTAAGATGGGGTACAAAGTAATAAATAAATAAATGTAATGTCTATTTTACTGGAATTGTCTATACTGGTGAATGCTAGGAGAAAGCAACATGGCATGACTTTTATACCAAGCCTATGAGCTTCTCATGGCACATAGCAGCAGCCCAATGGAACAGAATGCTGGATTAGATAAACCATTGGTCTGATCTGTTAAGGAAGTTCTTATGATCAGCTGTATACAGATTTTCATGAAAATGTGACTTGGGCCATGAGACATCTCCTGATTCCTTTTCTAATAAAAAAAAAGACTAGTCATGAGCAAGTCAGGCTTCTTTGGATTAGAGCCATGGTACTGGGAGTCCTATTTCATCCCCTTGACACCATATCCCACAATAGACCACCAAAGGTGGTGTTGGTGGCAGTAAGGACAAAAAGATAAGTACAATATGGATGCCTGCCCCCCCCCCATCGCTAATATGCCCCAAAGAAAATAGATTTCTTCTAGGAAAACAGTGTGCGGGAAAGTTAACCTCCTTTCATTATCTCTATATTAAAGAAAATGTCAGTAGATCCAATTACAAATCTAGTGATCTTATATGCCTCAACATATCAGTAAATAGAATATAATTATGATATATCCTCTATGGTTTCATTATGGGTTTGTGTCTGATCACTGGGAACAGGATTATTATAGTTTGGCAGAAAATGACTCACAAAATAGCAATCATGGCCTGTGACAAGAGAATTTTAATGTCAGTTAATGGCTATAGATGTTTCCTCAGTGGGTGTTAATTGTCAAGCAATGCTTTTTCTGATAGCATACGTGTTCATGGATCCATTAGAACTTGAAAAAAGTGACACACACACCCAGCTGACAGAGAGAGGGGGCAGCACTTTGGAGTATGAGAGACAGAGAGAGAGAGAGGGAGAGAGAGAGCGAGAGAGAGAAGAGAGAGAGAGAGAGAGAGAGAGAGAGAGAGAGAGATATTTGTGTTGATTAAAGATAAATCACTGTCTCTCTGCCTCTCTGGGGGTTTGATGTGGGGTTAGAGTCTTGATGTTTTGCAAAAGTGCCTCTTGTAAATGAAGAAAATGTAACAGAAACCATAAGTCTCCAGGGTTTTCAGTTTGGAGTGATAAAGTACTAGATTTCCCAGTATTGGAAAATCCCATGTTCCATTCTCCATTCAGCAATAAAGATTGCTGGATGACCTTGGACCCCTCACTCTTTATTAGTACATCCTGCCTCACATGCTCATTGTGATACTTTAATGGAGGAGAGGAGCTCCCTCTGAGCTCTTTGGAGGAAGATAAGAATAAAAATGCAAAAGGTGAATGCAAAGAACTTTCAGTGAACAGGGGCCGTGGCTCAGTGGTGAAGCATCTGTTTTGCATGCAGAAGGTCCCGGGTTCACTTACCAGCATCTCCAGTTGAAAGGACCTCACAGTAAGTGATATAAAAAGACCTCCAACTGAGACTTTCATGAGCCACTACCAGTCTGAGTAGACAGTACTGACCTCGATGGAACAATGTCTCATTTGGTATACAGCAGTTTAATGTGTTCATGTGTTCAAAGATCCAGTCTGAAATTCTTAAAACCCTGGCTGGAGTTGTAGGATCTGGGCCCTGCACAGCAATAGCTTTTGAATTTATGCTGTAACTTTGTGGCCACTGAAATGCCTCTGTGAAAGTCAAGGACTGGAGCAAAATCCATTCTGGGGGGCACAGAGGTGACAGACAAACCAACCAGTAGCTCGGTGTGCCTTGGAGAGCTGTCAAGGAACCAAAACAAGAGGGTTTCCCTCCTGTTTGGTGGCCAAGGGGTGACTTTGTCCCCCTTGCCTTGTGCTGAGCACTTTTGTGAATCTATGAGCTGATCACTTTCCTACACGATATCCATCCTTCCTCAAGAAAGGCAAATAAATAAAATAAAAAGGCAGACTAAGTTCATTACTCCTAAATGCCTGCTAACACAATTACACCATTTAGTAAGATATGTCAAGGCAAAAGCCAGTAGTACATTGTGGCAGGGTCTTGAGTTCATTTACAATACTGTTTTAATGTAAAAACAATAGCTTCATTTTTAAATGGAGGAGAAAACAAAAAGTTATCATTTGTTTTGCGTTTCTCCCTAACAAATGGCCTTGAGCAAATATGCATTACAGTTCTAGTTTTTCTTCTTCATCATCTTGTAATGTTTAGAAATACAGGGGTTGAAGCTTTTGCATTGTGGCAGGAAATGTAACCAAAAGTTTCAATTTTAAAAGGCAAATAAACAGTTCCTGGCTGATTACATTTTGGGGCTTTCATTTTCGTTACATGAACTCAGGCACTCAGAAACTACTGGAAACTCCTTTGTTACCTGATATCCCAAATCAAAGAGGAACTCTGGGAATTAAAAGGGTGCTTAGAACCACCCAGTTCTTATCAACTCTTGCACAATTTCTCATGGCCCCTGTTTTCAGCCATTGACTCAAACCAGATTTCCTATTTCCATCCATAGAAGAGGTAATAGATAATTTCAAAGTTGGACTAGAGAGTCTAGATCTTTAAACTTGCTCACTCTTAGGGTTATCACACAGGATCCAGTGGGTTAAAACATGCCAGATCGGATAATGTCAAGCGTCAAACTGGTTTTTTTTAATGATGTGCCACCACTAAGCTATGGACTTCACTTATGTGCTCATGGACTTCTGACATTACAGTGTTGCACGAGATGACATTCATTTGACAATAATGTAAAAAAGAAAATCCTAAGGCCCAGTTCAGAAGTGGCAGGCAAACACAGTTAACTTGTGAAGCCAGAGTTTGGCTTGAATATGAGAATTTAGATTCTGGCTTGACTCAACCAATGCTGGCTTTGTCACCTTCACTTGTCCCCTTGCTTCCCCTACAAAACCCCAACTGTGATCGTAACTTGTATTGTGGTGAAGGGAGTGCTACAGAACATGCCAAGGTTAAGCTAGGAAGTCAACATTTCTATGACATACAAACCATAGCTGTGATTATTCAGTTTCAAAGCATATTTTCAAATTCTGGTTTGGTATACATTAACTGTAGGTAGGGCAGTAACGAGCCTTTGAACAATCTGATGAAGCATAGGCCGAGTTCAGACTGGCAGTTTCCCCCAATATAGGCACGTCCGAGGAACATTTCTCAAGTGGATTAAAGGGGCCGTTTACACAGGCACATCGGTCTGGCGTTCCCCAGCCGTACTCAACCCGTTTTGTAATGCTTCGCTCCTGGGTTTAAAAGATACCTGGTGAAAGTGGTAGCAAACCCTGGAGAGCCCATTTATCCCACTTCATTTCGCTTCCCGGAAGTGTGAACGCTAACTGCTAAAAGCTGGGAACAGACCATGTTAATAATGTGCACTGGCTGTTTATGCTGACTGACCTCCTAGCCTCACTCTGGCACCAGGAAGGTTCAGGTGGTTGCCTTGAAGAGGGGGTAGTGATGTCGCTGGAAGTGCCTATGGCCAACAGTGGCCGGATCCTGCCCTATTTGCCTCTGTGCCTAGGCACCCATGCACCTAGATGTCTGCTGCAAGGAAAACACCGCTTACAGCCGCGCCTCTGGGCCAACAGTGTGAACGCTCCCTCCTCCTAGTATGCTCCCGTATCAGTCTGCACAGTGTGATCAGGAAAACCCAAAACAGTTTGTTCCAGCTCTTTTTTTGCAGCAGCCCAAAACAGTTTGTTCCAGCTCTTTTTTTTGCAACAGCTCCCTCCTGCTTTAAACTGCCAGTATGAACTCAGCCATAGATAACCTAAATCATGGTTGCAAGCGACGTCTGAATTTACAGTATAATTCTAGACAGAGTATGATCATAAACCCTTCTAAACGACCTAGAAGGGAGTCAGTCTGCTTAGGTTAGAATACCACTATTTAGGTATACTCCTAAATACCTAAATAGTTCACCATAGAAATCCAATGCCTTCTTGGGGGGAAAAATGTTCACCATAGAAATCCAATGCCTTCTTGGGAAAAAAAATACACTATATGAAGCTGCTTTTCTGGCCAAAGGAGATATTAACGTCTTAACTTTGGTGGTACATGATAACCAAACATACAACCTCTTCTGTCACAAGAATTTCTAGAATCATGATTCTCACAGAGTGGGAGGTAGTGCCTACCGAGTAAACTTTCCAGACTGAAGCGCTTGATGCAGAGGTAAGAGATCCATCAGGAAGGGATGCCAGGCTTCCTAAACCTTCTACCAACAAATGACTTAACAAGAAAAGTCAACAGAAAATCCAAAAACAATTAAAATTCCTTTCACTCCCTGTAGGATCTTCGAGAAACAAATCGCTCAGAAGTGGAAGCTTTATTAGGGTTCAGAATGAACAATGGTATATGAAATAGTTCCATTGCTACTTTATGCTCCCATTACCTTAATCCTGAATACCATTCATCAGCTTCATTAATTGAATCCATGGAAAGAAAGGGCAATAAAAACACAGGATGGATCCATAACTCAGTAGTGAAGCCTGTTATACTCTGCAGTTTTTATCCTGAAACGTTAAAAAAAATGGCAGTGGCATGAAAGCTTGCATTAGTTTTGTGGATTAATGAAATAAATTGGGGGAGAGCTATAAATAACTCATATATCTGAACAGGAAAAGCAGACAAATAGAGTTAACCACCACATCTCAGCAATGTATGCCTAGGCAGGGGAATTTTAAACATGTAATTTATGTATGACTTGTTTATCTCAAATATAATGCATTTATTACATTTTTAGCTCAATCTACCTCCAAGGAATTCACAGGCACCTCCCACCTCTGCACACACTTATCTTCATAACAACTCTGTAAGGTCGACTGTGAGACAGTGATTGGCTCAAGGTCAGCCAGTAAGTTCCTTGTATTTATTTGATGCTGACAGCACTGCAAGTCTTTCTGATCAGTCAGTCAGTCAGTCAGCCAGTCAGCCAGCCAGCCAGCCAGCCAGCCAGCCAGCCAGCCAGCCAGCCTGCCTGCCTGCCTGCCTGCCTCTTTCTCTGTCTCTCTGTCTGTTTCTCATTTTTAGCCTTTTCTTTGCTGAAGGAACTTGGGGCAGTATACATTATTTTCCCTTTCTCCATTTTTATTCTCGAAACAGCCCGGTGACATGGGTAGGCTTGGCTGCAAGAGAATGACTGGCCCAAATTCACTTAATAATGCTCACAGCTGAATGGGGATTTGAAATTTGATCTCCCTGGTTCAAGTTCAACACATCGGCCACTACATCATGCTGAGTGAACCACACTGCTTTGTGAAAAAGTGATGTTTGCATCCACTGTTACTAGACTCTTTTAAATGTATGGTTCTGAACAAACTCAATCATTAAAGAGAGATTAAGATGAACATATAAGGTATGATCCTCCCCCACATGGGAAGAGCACCTGCATATAGAGGAGCCTGCATAAGGCTAAACATGACTTTGCTTCTCATAGTGCAGTGGGATGGTGAAATATGTCATCAAGCAGTGTCCTGAGTTCGGATAATTATCCCACCAAGACTTTACATGCACGATGTGACTTTTTAACATGATCACCCCACCAAGAGTTTATGTGCACACTGTAACTTTGTTAAATTGCCTGTTTTGTTCCTTAATGTTGTTCAACAGTAGTATTATTTCATGGTAAAATCCATGATACTAGACTACTGAATTCCTGCAGCTATGTACCACTTTTGCAGCACTCTGAGCCAGCAAGATACACACAGTCCCCACCCCCTACCACCACCAGAGTAAGCAGCCAGTTGCTCTTTTTCATTCAGTCGGTGATCTTCAGATGATTGGTGAGGACCCTCATGTAAGTCATGGGGCCCTATGTGATAACCTGCTATACAGCTGCCTTTTTTAAAAAACAAAAAAACAAAACTGCTTTTGGGATAGGCCTCCTACTAGCAGACTTATCAGTTGCTCACTGTGGTGGGCAGCCTCCCGTCCCAGTGCTCCAGCACTTGTTCTTGCTCAATGGAGCAATGGGAACCAAAAGGGTGTGAAAACCGCATCACATGACACTGTTTTCTCCTGTGTCTGCAACCCAACTGCTCACAGCTAGCAACCCAACTATATGCATGTCGAAACCAAGGGTGCCATGTGTTCTGCTCTTTTTTTTTTTTTGCATGAACAATGAGAGCAGCATTCAGAACTTGATATGAGGTCAGTTAGCGGTGGAAAGGATTCTTTTTAGCAAAGAAGACAGGTTCAGAACCTCCCCCCCTGTTCTATTTTCTACAATTGAGCTCCCAGCAAAGCTGCTGGCAGTCAAGGACTGTTTTGCTGCCCCAGGGGGAAGCAACGATGGAGAGCAATGTCCCAATGCTGTGCGTCATGATGTGGACAGGGGGCAGAGCCAGATCTATAAAAGGCAGGGCTCTGCTCCTGCCCAAACAGTCTCGCCTTCTGCTTGGGCCGGGTCAGAGCTCTGATCATGCAGGGGGGAAAGCTGTGGCCTACCTCATAGGTCTGAAGCCTGAAGACGGCAGCAGCGGTCTGCGGCAGCCCTTGGTGACAGCGGTGGCGGCAGCTGGCTGCGGTGGCGACAGTCTTTGGCAGCGATCGGAGGCAACAGCAGCCAAGGCAGCCTTCAGCAGAGGTCCTCAATGGTAGCCGGTGGTGGCGGCAGCAGTCCACAGAGGCAGTGGTTGATGGCCACAGGGGACGTTCGGCAGAGGCAGCGATGGTCCCAGTTCAGGGTGGGAGCCAACGGCAGCAAGAGTTCAACAGAAGATAAGGAGGCTTAACAGCTCTGGGCTTCAGCCCGGCCGAAAGGGTAGGGGGTATTAGGTGCCCAGGCCCTGCAGTGGCTGATAGGGGGCAGACTGTCAGCATTGCAGGGTGGCCATTTTAAGGGCTGTTTTTGGTGGGGCAGCCATTTTGTGGCTACAGCTGGGTGGCCATTTTGTGGCCCATAGGTGCAGTTTCTGTCATCATTAGTCCACGCATTTAAACTTCCCACATATGCTTCAGTGCTCCACTAGTGGGGTTGAAGAGAAAGGAATTGGCTGCCATTTAACAACAACAACAACAACAACAAAGCTGCCATGGCACCTAAGAAGGGGCAGGTTCAATCTAAGGGGAAGCAGCCTGCCTCTAAAAGCCCCCCCCCCCATGCAGCAGGTTCCTATGGTCCCTTCTGATGAGGACGAAGACAACCCAGTCAATTTGGCCATATTGCAAAGGCTAGAGGCATTAGAGAAACAACGGGGTATGCCTCCTACCTTGGGTGGGTCTAAGAAGATGAAGCGGGTTGCTAATAAAACTTTTCAAGCAGGGAGCTTCTGGGTTGTGGCGCTATGAGGCGGCGGGTTCTCAGCCTCGCTCCTGAGCACCGCTGACGGTTTGTTGCTTTTATTGGAATTCTGGGTTTTCTTTTACCAGAACTCCCAGAGAGAGGTCTGGAGCAGGAGACTTGATCTAAGCCCCCCGCGAGTGACCGTGAGTGGGTAGGAGCCGGATTGTCTCGAAGCAAGAGCACGAACGAGTACAGTCATGGTCTGCCATGACTGAATAGTGGTGAACGCCCAGCAAAGAGAGCACCTTACCTCATCTTCAACATTGATGAAGAAACAGTATGTGTCCAAAGCAACATTAAAAAAGAAAAAGACCATTTGATTAAGCCCCCTTTGCATCCACAAGGACGAGGAAAGGAGGATGAGAATTTCCCATCCCCCTCTCCGTTGTGTAATCAGCTAGCAAAAGTACCGGATATAAAACTTTGTAAAGAACTACAAGGGGGATAAAAAAGGGATATAAATAATCTTATCTGAACATTCTACCACTTTTATTGGAATTACAAACCAGCCAAATTTCTGGCTTTTATCAAAAAGAAGAAAAAATACAGGCATCTTAAAAGGAACTTCCTTATATGATAACAGACTTACTGTAACATCAGTCTTGTTTTTAAAGTCTTCTGGGCTCAGAACGCATTGGATAAAAGAAATCACCTGGCCTTTTACTGAAAGACTTTTGGTTGTTATTATGTCTGCTACAGCAACTTATCCAGCAATGTGGTTTAACTTCTAGATTGTTGACAGACTGAACTGCTTGTACTTTCTTTTGTACTGGGGTTGCAGACATCGCTTTTAAAATGGATTTCCAAGCGAGAACTGAATTAAAACCTCTAAACCCAGATGATACTGCAGGCACTGAGCTGACTCAACTTTCATGGGATGCTCTTAAAAACACGATTCAGGACTCGTTCAAGCAATCAAAGAAACTTGTGCTGCACTATATGACAAAAGCTCAACTGCTCTATTGAAATCTACAAGCAACTCAGACAAATTGCAGGAGCAACCTTTGAGAGACACTGATCAAAACTGCAAGCAAGAGGACCTCCCTTCAGCTTACTGGAAGATCCACTACAATAAGACAAACATACCAAAAAAGCAAACTAAATCTCTTATGAAACTATGTTTGATAGAACCAAAGAAACAGGTGTCTACAAGATCAATCAAACTTTTTAAGCAAAAGTCAACTCAGAAAGAGAAGAAGACAAAAAATATCCAATTAAGCATTATTTTAAGCTTCACATTGCAACCCCTAAAACAAATGTATGCAGTTCACAAGGGCAAAAGACACAGGGACAAGATTCTTTTGATGAGAAGATACCAGACAAAGAAAAAAGATGTTAAGGTTTATGTATAAAACTGCTATTAAGAAAATCTAGCCTCTCTCCATATAAGAGTGCTCTATGGAGTTTTTATTAAAATGTAACTAAACAGAATGGCTTGTTTTGTTAAAATCAATTGAGAGAGGTGATAATGTAAGGATTTTTAGTAAAATAGTGGATAAGATAGATTTGCAGGTGAATTACAAAGAAGGAGCATTTATCTTTATTTGTATTAAAATAAGGCAATACTTCAGAAAAAAATGGTATATCTGTTTTACAGGGAAAGTTGAACATGTAAGGAAAAATAGGAGGGGAAGGATTTTATTAAAGATAAGAAAATATTAAGAAAATATGAAAATGTATAGTAAGAGCATTTGAATCTATATTACTAAATGGTACTAATACTAGAATGTTCAGATAATTTCTAAATGGAATCATATACGCATTGTCGGATACTTGTAGCTGCAAATATTATTAGTTTATTGGTTAAACTTTCTGTTGTAAATTTTAAGGGAGAGATTTAATCTGAATGTATCACAAGAAATTACTCTCATTTTATTTACATTTTTGGAAAATCAATAAAAACCTATTATAATTTTCCCCCCAAGCACAGGTGCTGGCTCGCTTGGCACTCTTAGAAGAAAATCAAGGCACTTCTGCACCAGTGGGTGACAGGGCATCAACATCTGGCCAACAGAACATGAGGCAGCAGTCAAATGCCAGTATAGAGGACCAGGGTGCAGGGATGCTCCAGATGGAGATTTACAAGGGACCTCCGATGAAGGAAGGTAAGGTTGAGAACACCTACCAAGGTGGGCCAGCTTGACCATGGGGACCTGGCGCTCAGGCTGCCGCTGGTTTCGCTACACCACAAAACATATATGGACAGGTACAGTGGCACACACCCCATCTGGGGGGTGGCCTTGGGGTATGGGACAGGTGCCACCCTATGGCACAACTACCTAGTCAGCCCACTCTGTGTGCCAGGCTCTTGGGGTATGGGACAGGTGCCACCCTATGCAGTATGGTGGTATGGCACAATTATCTAGTCAGCCCCCTCTGTGTGCCAGGCCAGGATGGTGCTACCCAAATCCTGGGGGTTCCACATATGACACAGTGTCAGCAGGTGCCATACCATTTGGGGATTTGGCTCTGCCTCTTGGGGATCATCTCTCCACAGCCACTAGAGATAAAATCCTTAAGGGCGAGTATGTGGATGTATTTACACTGTTATACAGGGAACTTGAGAAGATAAGGAGGATCTAGATGACTATGAGAAGGAACACCTGAAGAGGCGTAGGGTAGATAGGACCTGGGCTAACTGGTTCCCAGGGTTCCTGATTTATGCCAGAGCAATAGTGAGGCATCAACCTTGGAGGGTTTCTGCAATGCTGCAGTAAATGGACATCATATACAAAGGCTATATGGACTTACCAAGCCCGGCATGGTTTCAATATGATGAAGCTTTTTGCATGTGAGTGGCTATGAATCTGGCCTTTAGATGGGACCAGATTCACCGACATCTGTGGTTACAGACTGTCTCCGGCCTGGCCAATTGGGAATGAAAGGTCAGATAGCGGCCATGTGGTACATCAGTTGCAAGGTCAGGCAGGTACCCACGCCCAGGCAGGGCAGGTGGTTCAACAACGCCTGCTTTGCTGGGAGTTCACCTCCCATGGAATATGCAGTAGGAAGTCTTGTTCCTTCAGGCATGAATGCCCATTATGTGCAGGGCCTCATGCATTCGCAGGTTGCCCCAAAGCAAAGGGCCGGGCTGGTGCCAAGGGAGGTAAGCGGCCAGGAGGAGGTGGTGGTCACAACCCCCACCCCCCCAACAAAGGGTCTCAGCCCAATTAAAGTAAAATTGCTTGAATGTTGGTTGAAGGATTATCCCAACCAGCAGGATCGTGTTTACCTCCTGAAAGGTTTTAGTTTGGGGTTTAGGATACCTTATCAAGGAAAAAGAAAGTCTTACAGGTCTCATAACTTGGAAAAGGGATGGAACACATAGTGTGTGAAAAAATTACAAAAGAATGTAAGGAAGGTAGAGTCCTTGGCCCTTTCCTTCCCCCCCCCCAGTTCCCAATTTAAGGGTTTCCGCTTTGGGTGCTGTGCCAAAGAAGGCTCCTGGTGAGTATCACCTCATTCATCACTTGTCATACCCAAGTGGGGAGTCAGTGAATGATGCAATACCACAGGAGTTATGTTCAGTTAAATACACCTCATTTGATCAGGCCATGCAGGTAGTGCGCCGTTATGGACAGGGTGCGGAATTGGCCAAATGTGACATCAAGTCAGCCTTCTGTCTCCTCCCTGTCCACCTGGCAGATTTTGAGTTACTGGATTTTGCTTTTGAGGTCAAATTTTACATGGACAGTGCCCTTCTCATGGGATGCTCTGTGTCCTATGCCGCTTTTGAGAGGTTCAGTTCTTTTTTAGAATGGGGCTTAAATTTCAGGACAGGTCTGGGCACTACTGCCCATTATCTTGATGACTTCCTATTAGTGGGAAGGAAAGGAACATGCCATTGTGATTTCTTACTGTCCAGCTTCATGGACTTGGCAGGGGAGCTGGGAGTTCCCCTTGTTCAGGAAAAATTGGAAAGCCCTACTCCCATTTTGACATTCCTGGGAATAGAGATTGACACTGTCGGGCAGCTATGTAGATTACCAGCTGACAAGTTAAAAGCATTGCAGATATTAATTGACAAGCCCAGGTCAAAGAAAAAGATTACCTTGCTTGAGTTACAACAGCTGGTGGGCCACCTCAACTTTGCATGCAAAGTCGTAGCACCTGGCCATGCATTGGTTAGGAGACTATGCAAGTCTATGAAGGGCCTGCACCTCCCACACCATAGAACTAGGGTCACCAGGGGAATAAGAGATGACCTCCTTGTATGGAAAGAATTTTTGAATTCCTACAATTGGGTGTCTTTTGGCAGGGGGACCTTTCGGTCAAAGCAGAGCTGCAGGTTACATCTGACACTGCAGGTTCCTCTGGCTTTGGAGTCTATTTCTGTGAGCACTGGTGTGCGGAGGACTGGCCTGGGGAACGGTTTCAGGGGCGTTGGGTCAAAGACCTCACCTTCTTGGATTTTTTTTCCGATTGTTGTAGCAGTTTGGATTTGGTTGGAGGAACTCACCGACCATACAGTCCATTTCTGGTGCGACCATCTGTCCACAGTGCATGTTATCAGTTCATTGACGTCCAAGCCTCCTAGGGTCATGGCCTTGTCCAGAGCCTTCCTTTGTTTACAGAATAATATATTGTTCAAAGCCAAGCATGTATTGGGGGTCAGTAACGGGGTTGCTGACACTCTCTCACTGCCACAGTGAGTTGCTGACATTCACTGCCACAGGAAGTGGTGGCGGCTACAAGCATGGACGGCTTCAAAAGGGAATTAGATAAGCATATGGAGCAGAGGTCCATCAGTGGATATTAGCCACAAGGTATAGATAGGGGCTCTTGGGCAAGTGATGCTCTGTCTTCTTGGTGCTTGGGGGGGTCAACAGTGGGAGGGCTTCTAATGTCCTGGCCCCACTGGTGGACCTCCTGATGGCACTGGTATTTCTGGCCACTGTGTGACACAGAGTGTTGGACTGGATGGGCCTTTGGCCTGATCCAACATTGGCGTCTCTTATGTTCTTATGTTCTTATGTTCTTATGTTCTCTCCCAAAAACAGATGGAGAGATTCCGTCAGCTGGCTCCAGAAGCTGACCACTTCCCAGTTCAGATGCCAGCAGAGGTATGGCAGATTGGCGGGCTGAGGCCGACAGGGCGATAAGCTTAGCTCTCGCTCCTTCCACTCGGAGAGCCTATAAGAGGCCGGGTAAGCAGTTCCTGTCCTTTAGGCAGGAAGCCGGACTGAGACAGGTTTGGCCCATACCAGTGTCCCATTTGATGCAATTTTGTGTATCACTAAAAGGTAGGGGCCTGTCAGTACGTTCCATTAGAGACAAGCTCTCATCTCTCACCTATGTCAGCAAGGCATCTGGGTATGAGGAGAAGACAGGCAACTTCCATATAAGGAAGATGCTCAAAGGCTGGTCACAGGACGGTGGCAAGGTTACAGACACCCGGGAACATTTGACACCAGCAGTGCTACAGGCTCAAGGCACAGTGGCACAAATTTTGCACAGATGGATATGAGGCTGCACTGTTTCACACAGCAGCTCTGGTCACCTTTTTCAGGGCACTGCGGATCAGTGAGCTGGTAGCCGGCTCTCACTAGGATTCATCTGGCCTAGCTCTTAACCAGTGTGATGTTCACATCCGAGATTCTAACGTAAGGATCATGCTTAGGAGGTAAAAAACTGACCAACTTGGCAAGGGGTCAGTTATTGAGTTAGGCCTTTGTAGTGAGGCAGAGTTATGACCAGTGCTAGCATTACATCAATACTTAGTCATGCAGGGCGAGGGCAAAGGCAATTTGTTCTGGCATAGAGACGGCACCCCCCTCACTAAATTTCAATTTTGGACCCTAACCCAGAAAGCACTTGTACAGCTGGGATTAGGTGGGTACTGCTTCGGAACCCACTCATTCTGAATTGGGGCATCATCAACCGCAGCAGCCATGCAGTATTCCAATAACCAGATTCAGCGGATAGGTCGCTGGAAATCACATTGTTACATGGGTTATGTGCGGGATTGCAAAGTTTAATTTTGTGTTAAGTTATTAATGGGGTTCTTCTTTCAGGTGCTGCAGGCTGCCGGGCAAGATGAAGAGTCACTGTCTGCGACCACAGCATGGTTTTTTGGGCCGCTCACTGGGCCAGAAGGACACCCATCGCTTCCCAACTGGGCCTTAGTGAGTGGGTGGTCGTTGAATGGCTGGGAAGGAGGGGTATGAGATGGCTCAGGCTCCTTCCCTTGTTATTCAAAGAGAGGCAAGGGCCTCTTCTGCACATTTTGGTGGTGCACCTAGGGGGTAACAATCTAGGTTTAATGAAGGGCAAGGCACTTGTAATCCAAGCTGAGGCAGATCTTGCAATGATGAGATGATGGCCTGGTATACAGATCGTTTGGTCTGCTATTCTGTCTCACCAAGTATGGCATAGCTTGGGAGACCCTCGGTGCCTCAACCATGCAAATCATAAAGCCAACCACCAGATGAGGAAGGCCTTAGAGGGTAGTTTGCGTCAATTTTTGTCACACCCCAGCATACAGGATGAGTTACATGACCTGTACAGGAGTGATGGGGTGCATTTATCGAACAAGGGCAATTATATATATTTTGGAAGACTTGAGGCAAGGGATTAGGTCAGCCTTGGGCTGATAGGTGGGAGCAAAGGCCAAAGCAGAGGCTTGACCTTAGCAGTGGCAGGGTAGCACGAGTTAGAAACAGTAACTGATAAGAACCTTATGTCATTTTCCCATTGGGAAACAAGGGGTCATCAGGAACAGCCTTCGGGCTTTACAGCCCAAGGTAGGGAATGTTGATCACCTCTGGGAACCTAGAATCATAGAATGTTAGAGTTGGAAGGGACATTCCAGGTCATCTAGTCCAACCCCTGCACTCTTGGGCAGGCTCCTCTCTGCAAGCTGAACAGCTTCAGGGGTAGGCGCTCTTGGGGGGCAACAAGTTTGCTGAGCTGCCGGTCATGAGCCAGAATGGTGGCTCAAGACCGGAGCTGGTGTCTCGCCCATGATGGGCAAGGAGGTTGGTTGGTGAGTGACACCTGCCTTGCCTGTTCTGTACTTGCCTTAGTATTCCCCTTGCCATTTAGTTATATTTCAGTAAATAGTTAATAGTTAATAAAGTGGCCCTTGTTTGATTCCAAACTGTTGTCCGTCTCGTTATTCTGGATGGGGGGAGCAATGTGGCCCAGCCAAACCCTATCCACATCATTTGGTATGCCAATGCTTTCATGTGCTTATAGCATAGAGCTCCCCTCCCCACCAATAAGGTCACAACTTGGACAATTCCTTTTCTGATATGTGACTTGCTATCATATGTTCGCATCTTGGTTGTTACAAAAAAATTCAAAACCTGTAATCCAGTGGATACAGGAGCAACTAGGCCTTAAAGTCAAGGAAGAATACAATAAATGCACAAGTCTAGCCTGGATCTCCCAGCCTTCCTTGTTGAGTACAGAGGTGTCTCAGACAGTCTATGTTCACACTGAGATGTCTCAGATATAACAGTCTGTATTTATACATCTCATTTTGCAATATAACTGTCTTCTCGTGTATTAAAGATAGTTTACAACAACAATAAATAAAACAAATTAAACCAACACAAGAACAACAGGACAGGAATTTTCAAAAGCAACAAAACCTGACTATGATTTTAACACCTTAAAAGCAGCATTAAAAGATCTTTGAAAGCCTAAAACTATAACAAGAGGGCAGAGTTGGTAAAACTGTCTGTAGGGTAGGGTTGCCAGCCTCCAGGTGGGGCCTGGGGATCTCCCACTTTTACAACTGATCTCCAGCCAACAGAGATCAGCTCCCCTGGAGAAAATGGCTGCTTTGAAGGGTGGACTCTATGGCACTGTACCATGCTGAGGCCCCTCCCCTCCCCAAACCCCGCCCTCTCCTGGATCCACCCTCAAAGTCTCCAGGTATTTTCCAAACCAGACCTGGGAACTCTAGTGTAGGGGGATGTAAACAGTGCACTCAGGACCTTTTAACCTAATGAAGGCTTGGATCCTATACCTTTGTTCTTTGTTAACCTAATGAAGGCTTGGGTCTTATACCTTTGTTCTGTGTTCACCTCTCTTTATTCATTGAGGAGGCTGTTCTCCTCTGAGGAGCATGTTCTTCTCACACTAGACATATGGGTGCTTCTAAAAATTATTAGTCTTGTGAAAGTGGAAGTGACTGGCACCCAAGGAAGCCTGCTCTGAAATGGAGGAACACCTCCACAATGGATGAAATAAGGACCATCTGGAATGGACACATAGAATGCAAGCATAAGCCTATAATTCATTCTATATTCAATTTTAAGATTCTGCAGTCACACTGTAGACTCAGGGCTTTACAGTCATATCTGGAGGCATCTCCCTCTACTTTGCAACAAAAAGCTCTGAGGAATGCAAAAGTGTTCTTACTATTTTGTGACACCTAATGGAAACAATGCCTTGGCTGCGGTCACACGTAATAGAAGCCACACAAGTGAGACGGAAAACAGCCGGAGTTTCCGGGCGCAATCTCACCAGCACATCTGGGAAGGGTACCTCCACGGTACCTCCACAGGAGGTCTGATCACGTAACTGCGCAGTAGTTTGCCCCAGGGCAAACAGCCACGCTTCTCCTCTGCAGTTTCCTGCCCGTGTGACCGGGGCCCTTATGTGACTGTTGTGAAGTGCAAGTTGACTGAGCACTGCCGACTTGGCCAACATTTGATGACCTGTTCTCCTTGTGATATCTTAAACTGGAGTCTATGTAGGTTCCCAGATACCCAGTGGAGAAGTCTGTGTATGAAGAGGAATGCTGCTTTGGGGAGTTTCTATCTACACTGCTTGCTTTCATACAGTTTTGTATTCCTCCCTTTTGCTGTTGTGCACCCACCTGGGTCACTTAACAAACTTTCATTTCCATCATTTTTGGGCAGACTGCCTACCTTTTCACACACTTAATAAAAGCAGACAGAAGGAACTTCAGACTTAAAAGGCAGCGAAAGGGGGGGAAATTGCTTATGGAAAAAATAACACCAGGTTGTTATTCTAAAGAGGGCTCACATTTGTTTTCAATATGGACCTTGAATACAGCGTGGAAAATTGAAATGGTAGTTTTCTTCGAAGGCAGCAGTTCTATGAGAATGAATGGAAAAGGTGATTCAAGCCTGCAAAGAATATCCGGCGTACAACAGCATTTTGATCTGAGTAATTTCCAAGCCATTACTCTGCTCTCCTTGGTTGCATTTTTTTTCTCGGGGGTAAAATAAACCTGGCTAATAATTGCTCCAGCCAGGCTATGAGCTTTCTATTCCCTCCCATAAGCGCAAACGTTTTAGTTTGTATTTCCCCCCCACACCTTTAAAACGAAAGCTATTTTAACATGAGCACGGCAGGTAATGCCACTGTTATTTTATCCAGTGCCTGACTTTAGTGTAAGCCAAAGGCTATGGTAATGCCTCTGCAGTAATGCCAGGAAATGAATGGAAAGCATAGCATCTTTAACCAGCAAAGAAAAATAACTCTCTCTCTCTCTCTCTCTCTCTCTCTCTCTCTCTCTCTCTCTCTCTCTCTCTCTCTCTCCTCTCTCTCTCTCCTCTCTCTCTCTCTCTCTCAATGCCCTTTGGACTCTTTCAACCTAGAGTAGAAAGCTCTTTTATTTGCTAATTTCTGTTTGGTTATTTTTCATATCAGATTTTCCTGAACCAGGATGGAGATGCTCTCAGTGTTACCACATGTAAAGCAAAACCTAAGTACTGTCAGGTGGGGTGTGGGGAGATCCATCACAAGAAGAGCAATCCACAAACAGCATTCTGTAGTTTACAAGCAGAGGACAATGAAGCTATTATTCTCAGAGCTGCAATAATAAGAGAATCCAGGGTTGCAATGTCTCTTGTGGCTATCTATTGCAAGGCACATCCACTACCCCAAGGTGCTTCTCTCTCATAGAATCGTAGAGTTGGAAGAGACCTCCAGAATCATCTAGTCCAATTCCTTGAACAATGCAGGAAATTCACAAATGCCTCCTCTCCACACCCCCAGCGACCCCTGCTGTATACCCAGAAGAGGGCAACTCCCAAAAAAACAACAACAACACTCTCCAGGATCCCTGGCCAATCTGGCCTGGAGAAAATTGCTTCCTGACTCCAAAGTGGTGATCAGCATTGCCCTGGACATGTAAGAAAGGGCCAAGAAGCATTTCCTTCCCCCCCTCCATCACACCATCATAGGGAGATGTCACACAATGCCAGTACAGAGCTGTATAGTCTTTAGAGTTGCCACCCTAGAATTGAAACTAGCAGGAACCTTTTGGAGTGGGGAGCGATATTGTACAATAATAACGGATGTAGTGACATTACTTCTGGTTTGTACCTGACTTCATGACTCTAGGAATCCACTCATGATGTCACTTCTGGATACAAATCAGATGTTCTGCTGTCTCACTTCATTACCAGATGTTGCTCCTCGACCCCACCCCTTGTTTCCACTGGAGCAGAGAGGCCTGGTGGATCCTGAAACCCAGGGGTGGGAGCTTGCCCATTATCCTCAAGAGAATCCTTATACTAATAGCGAAGTCTGGTCCCCTTTCTTGTGGTAACTCTAATAGTCTTGGAGGAGAAACGTCACATAACACATGAGTATTAGCATGTGTATGCTAATTTGTACGCTAATTTACTGCTCACCCTCTGCCTTTATGGGTGGACTGGTAACTTCCATTTCATTGTATCTGAAGAAGCGTGCATGCACAAGAAAGTTTATACCTTGAATAAAACTCTGTTGGTCTTAAAGGTGCCACTGAACTCAAACTTTGTTCAGTTCAGTTTTGCATAGTTTGAGGAAAACCAGAACAGTGGCTTGTTGATACCCATTGTTGTCAATTAAAAAAATTAATGTGGCCAGCACACATGTGGATTTCTTTAAAGGGTCTTTTTGTGAGCGAAGTGTGCAGCCCACAACTGCTCCTCTCCCTCCCTCTTGCTAGATTTAAAGGGCCCTCCAGCTGATTGGCGGGCCACAGGGTCCCCGTCGATCAGCTGCAGCCCTTTAAATCTGGCAAGAGGGGAGGGAGAGGGGTGGTCCTGCTTCAGAGTGGGGCTTGGGGGTATCCTCACCCACCCCCGGAATGCTCCTCAAATCCCCCCACTGGAGAGAGGAAGGGACCTGGCAACCCTAGTTTTTAAGGGTGATTTTTGAAAAAACTTGCTGTTAGTGCACATGCATAGAAGGACCAAGAGTGCTGCTAGTGCATATGCATAGAAAGAACACACTGTTTCTCTTCCCATATATACTGGGAGGCCCAACAGGGTGGTAAAGCGGCAAAGTCACTTCCTAGTGGTGGGAATTCCCTTTCAGTTTATGCAGGTTTGGAGACTCTGGTTCCGCCTCTTCCTATCATGTGACTCTGCCACTGACTCCCCTGTTGAGTCATGTGATTTGCTGCTTACAACTAAGTATCTCCCATGCTGCTGTCTGGGCATTCAATGTGGGTCTCAGATCTGAAGACTTGCTTCTGTGAGTGTTACAGATTTCCCCAAAATATGGTATGACATAGAGTAGATGTTGAGAGCTCCTTCTCTCTGGAAGTTGAATAGACCTGGTTCCCATAGACCTTGTTCCATGGGAATTGATTTCTGGTTGCAGAACTTGATGGCCTGGATAGTTTCTGCTTTTTGAGAGAAAGTGAGGATGGTTTGGCCTTGATGTTTACTGGTCTTCATTATGAGAGGGATTTAAGGACCATTCTTTCTGTTGTTTTGAATTTTTGAGCCTTTTGCCTGCATTTTGTTTATGGTACGTTTTATCTATCTTGTGAAAATATTATTTTTATTCTTTTGTAAGCTTGCCCATGTTTCAAAGAAGTAGGAGCTAAATATTTTAAATAAAGCAACAAATACCCATACAGCTGGATTCATTCGTGAAGCTGGAATAAAATGGTGAAAGGGGAAGTAAGTTTTTGTGCAGTTGGGTCTACGGAATTTAATAAGGAGCTAGCTTTTTCTTTTGTTTAAAAAGATGAGTAAAATAATATTAAAAGGCATAGAAAATGGAGGTGATTGCTGTTTTTCTTCTGTCATTTTTCCTTCCTTCTTGCCTGCCTGCCTACTTTCCTTCCTTCCTTTCTTCCTTCTTTTTTTTTGTGTTAACAAAAAGTTCTAGACTTTGTGCTCATGAATTGAGAGAGAGGCACTGTGATGGATGCTTGTACAGTAAGGAAAAAAGCTTAAATTAAACACTGATATACATAATGGTATTTCTGGTGTGTATTCATATTTGACTGTATATTCTTATTGCACTCATTGCAATATTATTGCACTTAGATTGTGGAATGTGTTCCTGAACCTATGGGAGGAGAGAAGGTTATCAAATTTAAATAAATAAGGCACTGTAGCATACTTTGGGTAATGGGTTTCCATTGCCCACCGCAAGTCTTTTCTGTAGCTGCCTACTGTTTTGTATTGTGCTGTGCAGGGTAATTTTTTCTCCTTCATAAGTATAAAGACGCTGCACTGCTGAGACTAACGCTGGTTTAAATAGCTCTCAGCCTTCAAGCTTGTCCAAGATTCAACAGGGGCCAATTGCTGTCATGTTTAGAGTGCATTAAAAGGGTTGATTCATTATGCTTTGTGAATGTGTGTGAATCCTTGCTCTCTGACAGGAAGAATTGCCCCTTTCGATTCAAAACAGTTCATATATATTTGCCCCTTCTACTGTGAAGTACTCTATCCATTCTTAACATAGCATTTCACTTTGTAGCCTCTATGACATTTTTAAAAATTATTTTTATTATTTTTTTCTCAAAAGTAATTAATAGTCAGTAGTATTAAACTTACATAACAGCATAAACAGCATACATAGTTTGCAAAACAATATAGTACTAGTATTTTTACTTTGTTGTCAACAAACTCAATTTAGTACCTATAACCCTTGTATTTAGGTAAATATAAAAATGAGCTAATGCAAAGAAGTAATAGCGTGTGTCCCATTTAATTATATCACAACAATGTCACAACTAGGCATTGCAGTATGGTCAAAGAGGTAAATTTTAGCAGTCTAGTAATTTTAAGTATCCGAAGCTGAGATATATTCCATGAATGGGGTCCATTTCTCCGTAAAATTGGATGATTCAGGACTGATGTCTGATTGAAGTAAACAGTGACTTTTTCTGATATAAGGTGATCCCAAACTTTGTTTAGCCAGTTGGTACGTGTTGGACCCTTGTCTGATTTACATTTAGAGGCTATCAGTGTTGCCGAGATCAGTTTGAGGCTAGTGATCAAATCGCGACTGAACGTTGGTATATTTTTTGATTTCCAGATGCCTAAAAAGATTGGTACTTCGTAACCTGTGATTAGTTTTATTTGGTTTAGAATGTCTTGCCAGTAAGATCTGATGCTTTTACACTGCCACCAACAGTGGGCAAATATTCCCACTTCTCCACATCTTTTCCAACATTGAGGGGAACGAGAGGACATTATTTTTTAAAGCTTCTCTAGTTTGAGGTACCACCTGGTGATGATCTTGTATGTCTGTAATTTTGTTGATATGACTGGCGAGTTCATTAACTTGGAGGTCCAGATTTGTGACCATTATTGTTCTGTGATGTTAGTCTCACAATCTTGTTGCCACTTGTGCTGGTGTCTCATTAGTTTATTTCCACCTTGACGGATCAAAATGTCATATGTTGCCGAGATCAGTCCTTTTGGAATTTTTGTTGTCTGTTCCAATGAGCTTTTCAAAATGAGTGAGAGGGGTTTTTTTATTATTATTGCCGATATACCAAGATGTTGAATCATGTGATTTCGTTGGAGATAGAAAAACCATGGGATGTTTTCTTCTAATTTTTGCTCCAGAGACAACTTAGACTTCAAAAAGAACAACACTTTGGGTAGTATGAATGATCTGATAAGTTGCATTCTGTCTAAAAAAGTCAGATGAGTTTTCTCCCATTTTCTTAAGTCTGATTTGATCTCCTGGAACTTAATTTGGTGATGTGAATAAAAAAGACTGTTCAGTTTCCTAGGTAAGTTGATTCCTACATATGGAAGTGTGGTATCGGACCATTGAAATTCATAGTTGCGTTTAAGATCTGATTCAATGTCCGATGAGATATTATGCAGGATTTGGATTGATTTACCCTGAGACCCGATATCAAGCTAAATTTCACCAGAACCTGTTGCAGACGTGACATGGAAGAGTCTGGGCTGGAAAGGTATATGAGCATGTCATCGGCAAATAAACTCAGTTTGAAGATGTTAGGTCCAATTGAGATTCCTTGAATGTTTTGATCATCCTGAATTTCAATTGCCAATGGCTTGAGAGCCAGAGCGAATAAGATCGGCGATAATGGACACCCCTGTCTGGTGCCTCTACTTAACTTTATATCACTGGAGGATGCTGCATTTATCTTGACCTGCGCAATTGGTCTCTCATAAATTGAGGCAATGGCTTTAAGAAACATGGGTTCAATCCCCATGTGTTGAATCAGAGCAGTCAGATATGGCGTTTCTAAGGAATCAAACACTTCTTCTATATCAAGTGATAAAAGTAATTTATTTGATTTCGATTTTTCACAAGCTGAGATGATATTCAAGGTCTTGTAGATGTTATCCATTAGGTCTCTGCCTGGTATAAAACCAGACTGATCTTGATGGATGTATTGAGACACAAAGGAGTTCAATTTGTTAGCCATTATTGCAGTAAATATTTTATAGTTTTGATTCAAAAGCGAGATTGGTCGAAACGAAGCCGGGTTTGTGGTGTCCTTCCCTGGTTTTGGAATTGTTATTATAGAGGCTAAATTCCATGACAGAGGCATTCGACCTGAGATGAGTATAACGTTGCAAGCTTCAGCTAGTGGTGTGGCAAGTGCGGTTGCAAATCTTTTATAAAATTCCAGAGGATAACCATCAGGACCAGCTGATTTCCCATTCTTCAAGCTCTCAATGGTATCAATGACTACCTTGGGTTCAGTCAGTTTTTCTAGAAGATCTCAATGAGAGTCAGACAGTTTTCTAATTCCCTGGTTCGATTTTAAGTATGAGTGGATATCTTCGGAAGAAGGATTGTTGGAAGTGTAGAGAGAGTGATACAAATCAGCAAATATTTTATTTATTGATGTAGTATCTGTGCGTAGATTACCGTTCAGGTCTTTAGCTGCCATTACATGTCTTGAACCTCTATGACATTTTGATTAATTCCCAGGCAAACTCCTCTTTGAAGCCAACTTTAGTCAGCTAGCTGACTATGTGCAAGGGGAATGAGCAAGGCTAGATGGCTGTCTTTCCAGTGTTCAATAAAGAAAAAGGGAAAAACAAAGGGGAAAAGGGAAAAGTGGGCTCCAACTGTTATTCCCTTCCCTTCACAGAAGGCTGTCACAGAGCTGCCTCCTCCCTTAAGAGAGCACTGCTTAGAACAATTGAATGAATCTGTCTCTTTTGTCAGAAACAACAATCCCTCGTCAGTACCATACAGAACAATATAATGCCAAAAGTACCTCACAGAAGAAGATGCCCTGCCAAAATGAGAGAATCCAAAAAGCTAAAAAAAAAAAAGTTGGCTGTGAAAAAGCCATTTAAGCAGTAACCTATACTATGAAAAAGACATGAATAATTAAAAAAAACACCATGCAGATAAAATGTGTTCAATACACAACCAACAGAAATAAGCAAGATATGGATACTGACATTTTGACATATCATGGCAACAGTGCAGCTGGAGAGCACAGCATACCTTTGTATATGGAAAAACCAAAAGCACTTCAAAATGCAGAACACATTATTACGTAAGATATAGGAGATATGATGCATATCTGTCAGCACTGCTTAGGCCCGTAGCTACAGTGGGGCATCTTGGGGCTAGGCCCCCCGACTTGCTGGCATGGCCCCATGACTTCCCATCCAGCCCTGGGTGTCATGGCCTTCTCCCCTGGCTTTGATTAGCCAGTGCCCCGTAAGAAATCTAAATGCCCCCTGACTTTAAAAATCCTGGCTACAGGCCTGCCACTGCTCTGCGAAGCATTTCATAATTGAAAAATTAAGGGATCACTATAACAGTTGCTGCCACAATGGAAAAGTAACCATTCTGCCAGTACCGTGCCCAACATTACTTAAAACGCTCTTAACTGGGCAGCATCTCTTTCACAGTATTTCTTAGAAAACATTCATCAATACCATAGCCCACTTTCATTTGTTTCAGTGGAAGCTCAAATACATAATGTGCCAGGCCATTAAATCTACTGCTTCTGTATTAAGGGATCAGATCATCAAAGACTGCCAGAATATGGCCAGCTATATATTATAGATACTACTAAAGCAAAGCAAATAAGAATGCAAAGAACCAAAAAGACAAAACTTAATGTGGAATTAATGCACAACTTAACAAATTTAATACAGCAAATAAACCCATATGCAAAAACATATATACATATGAAAGAAATATTGTATACAAAAGAAGAAACAGCAAAAGAATAAGCAAGATTGCCAGTAGAATATTCAATCTGTTTTTACCATGAACCAAATGAAGACCCAAAGTGTTGCAGTCACCAACAAGAGGCAGAAATTGCAGCAGTATTTGAAACCAGTGATGGAGCATCACCAACAAGGAGAAGTATCACCATATATCCAAGATAAGGTAAACTGATGCATTTGGATCCCTACAGCCAACATATTTGAAAAGTGTGCATGCACACGAAAGCTCATACCTTAAATAAACCTTTCTTTGTCTTAAAGATGCCACTGGACTCTAAATTTGTTCTACTGCTTCAGTGTTCTGCTTCTTCAGACCAACACGGCTGACAACCTGGAACAGTCAACACTGTGATCCATTATCAGGGCCGTAGCTAAAGCCCTCCTAGTTAGGAGGCCCAGGGGAAAGGGAGGGCGGAGTGTGTGTGTGTGCGCGCACACCGCACACACATCACCGGGAGTGGCGTAATTCCCTCCCCCCCTTCTCTGGCCCTGACTGTCAGGGTCCCGGCTCCGGCCACAGCCCTTCCTGCCTTGGCGGTGGCCCGCCT
>NW_015172052.1:462335-495938 GCF_001447785.1 Gekko japonicus | reverse complement strand
GGGGTGTGAAGCGACAGGCGGGCCGCCGCCAAGGCAGAAAGGGCTGTGGCCGGAGCCGGGACCCTGACAGTCAGGGCCAGAGAAGGAGGTGGTGGCAGCAGCAGCGCTGATTTGGGAGGGGGAGCAGGGGAGGGGGCTCGCAAAACCAGCGAGAAGGCTAGGCCCCGTGGGCCCCACGCAGGCTACGGGCCTGTCCATTATCATATGTGTTAGGCTTTCCATATGGTAAAGCAAGGTGGCACTGTAAATTAACACACAATTCAAACTGTAGCACATTATGCAACGTTTTGTTGCGAGTCCACTTGTGTGTGTGTATAATGAATATATATATAATATACACATTGTGAGTGTGTATCTATTTATCTATTTATCTATCTATCCTATCATCTATCAATCTATACGGGGGCAAACATCATCATTTATTTTGACTACAGCAATCTTAATCTATAACTTCTAAATCCCAGTGTGAATTCTTAGAATTAATGCCATGACATCCCATGAATGCTTTTATGAGCCCTATTTCCATGAATGAACTTTATGCATTGTTTTCCTTAAATTTGCAGTCTCATAATACTTTACACTCTCACACTGAAACCTTTTTTTAAAACTTGAGACTTAACATGCAGCAGGAAGAGCCAAACCATCTGTATACTTGCAATAAGAGCAATAACTATATTTTAGTAAAAGCAAACAAAAACAAAAACAAAAAAACCCTCCAGAATCTGTAGTTCATAATTTTCTGTAGAGACACACCATCTATTTGCTCTTTAGCTTCAAGCTTGCTACTAATGACAATGAAGGACTATCTCACACACGAAACAAAAGTGGACTGTGGGTAAATGCATACCAGTGAGACAATCAAGCACCTTCATTAGTATTCACTGTCAGAATGCCCAGAAACAAACAGTAACTCAGCAGAGTAAAAGGGTCTTTCTCTTGGAATCTTGATGAGGCAGGATTTGAAAACTGCACAAAAAAGTAGTGCCCAGCATTCCTAGCAACTTCAAGCAATGTCTTGGCTTCCCAAAAAGGACATTCCTAAGTCTTAAAAAGTTCCTGCAAGCCCAATCAGGATTGATTTGTGCCAGAAACTCTGTGGTAAGGTCATAATGTTTTTGGTGATTTCTAGAGAGGACTGATAACACTTCTGGGCTTTCTCCAGAAGTAACATCATGCCGTTGGCCTGATGGCCATTTAATCTTTTCCCCCTGCTACCACTACAAGTGGTGTCAGGAAACAAGTGGGGAAGTTCCTGCCCCTGCCTGAGGACGCAACCCTATTGGCTGAACCTGAGTTTTAGCATTATGGGAGAGGGAGAAAACATTCTCTCTGTCTACTTTCTCTATCTCATGCATAGTTTTATATACCTCTATCATGTACGCCCTCTTAGCCACCTTTTTTCTGAACAGAAAAGTTCAAGACTCTTTTGCCTTTCCACATAGGAAAGGTCTTCAACTCCTCAATAAATTTGGTTTTCTGACCAAAATTATGTATTTTTTCCAGCTGTATGATATTATACTTATCCCCACTATTATTGTAAGTACAGTGACCTACCTTACTTGTCCGTTGACAGAATATCAGGAATATTTATGATGCTATTCATTGGAGTAGTCACATGAAGTGAGTCATTATTTTTAAAATGTCTACATCCAGATTTGATACATATTTATTTGAAAGTAAGCTCTACAAAGTTCAATGGGACTTACTGCCAACTAACTGTCCATAAAACTGAAGAAGTAGATAGAGAAATAAAATGTTCTACAATGAATATAGGTGTTATTTTACTGTTGTACCTAAAGATGTCCAAATGCTACTTTTCCCATTAATCATCTTTAAAAAAACAAAACACCTTTCTTGAAGAAATTCCAGGTGGTGCACCTAGAGTTCCCTCCTTCCCTTTTTATCATAACAACCTGTGAGGTAGATTAGGATAAGAGAAAGTGACTGGCCCAGAGTCTCCCAATGAGTTTCATGATTGAACTGGTTTTGAACTCGCATCTCTCCAGTCATGATCTGGCACCCAGGGCTCAGCATCTTTTCTCTAGGTACAAAAAGAGGCAAGAACACAGTCCTTTCCTTTCACACACACACTGTTCCCATACTCATGCAGTGGCTCAGGAGCCATGTGTGGCTCTTTAACATGCTATATTTGTCTCTCCTGAGCTAGGGTTGCCAGCTCCCCTTCTATGATGGCCAATCTCCTGCCAATGCCTCCTGTCCCCTTCCACTTTTCAAAGGATTGTCGGGAGGAAATGGGAGGAGATGTCATTGATGAACTAATATAACATCTGGCTAAAAAGTGAGAGTGATGTCACTGATGCTTTGGAATTTCACTGTAAAACCATAGGTAAAATCCTACAGTCTCAGTGACATCACATCCAGGTTTTAGCTGGAAGTGGCATCAACACAACAATGATATCTTTTCCCCATGCACTGCCCCCCCATCTACCGGGGTTTCCAGGCATGTATCTCGCAGCTCTATTCCGAGTAATGTTCTCTAGTGTGCTCAAGGCCCATGTTTGGTGGAAGTTATGTTTGGTAGGTGAGTTTCAAACTAGAAGCAGCCACAGGTAATCTGTGAGCCTTACTGAGGTGCAGGGAGGGGCATCCCTCATGCCAGGAATGGAAGTAAATGGGGCTCTTTTGGTTGATGATAATTGTGAATGTGGCTCTACAAAAGCCATTGAGTATCACTGCACTACTCCATGAGAGAGAGAGAGAGAGAGAGAGAGAGAGAGAGAGAGAGAGAGTCCTATGAGCCATAAAAGAAGAAGTCTGTATTTCTGAAGAGACTTAACAGCACAGTCTCTTGGTCATGAGCCTACTGTAGGGGTTGGACTATTGCCAGATCCCCTGTCCCATTATATTGAACCCATGTTTGAGCCTTGTCCAGAACAATATATTGCCTATGTGCTTTTGCTCTCTTATTCTGCTGAGCATGAAGACAATGACAATTATTTCGTCTAGTGCATAACCCTCGGAAATTCGACTGCAAATCGCAGCATCTCAACTTCTCCAGTTTTCTGAAAAAACCTGTCATATAAAATCTTCCAGTGCAATATCAGCAGGGATGATAGTTATGTCAGCCTGTCTTAAAATGACTTTCTTGAGGGAGATTAAAAAAAAAAAAGCTGTCTTCAAAAAGCTAATTGTTTCCAACTTGTAAGATGATAGGCTGCTAGGAGAATGACAATTGTTTAGAGAGAATTTGGCCAACATTCCACATAATAATATATCTTTTACCATCCCTCAGATAAAGGACTGAATTACCCACTAGAGGCCTCCAAGTCCTAATCTTTCCTTCTTCCTTCTGAGATGAGCCACTATTGAAGCACTTTAGAGTGCTTCTTGTCAGCGTAACTCACCAGCTTATCCTCTAGAAGTTGTCATCATTCTTGCAGTTATAACTAGTTCCGCTGCAAAGAGGAGGGAAGGTAGTGGGAAGAGTTTAAAAAAAAGGAAGGGGAAAGAGAGAATCAAGGTTTATATTTATATTACATATAAAACAGGTGAGGGATAGTATTAAAATTACCAGAATGTTTAAGAGGAAGGGGGGGAAGTGTCTTGCTTCATTCAGCGTTCTATCACTGGCTGAGTTCAGACTGGCAGTTTGAAGTGTGTGGGAGTTGTGGCAAAAAAGACCCGGAACAACTTGTTCTGGGTATTCCCGGTCACACTGCACCAACTGATGCGGGAGCATACCGGGGAGGAGGCGCAAGGGAGCATTCGTACTGTTGGCCCGCCCCTGGCGGAGGTGCGGCTGTAAGGCATGGCTTTCTTTTTGGTAATCCGGTGATATGCATCAGCAATTGCGGCTTTCGGCGTTCACACTTCCGGGAAGCAGGATAAAGGCACTCTCCAGGGTTTGCTACCACTCTCATCTGGTATTTTTTAAACTCGGGAGGGAAGCATTACAAGACGGGTTGAGTACGGCTGGGGAACGCCGGACAGCTGTGCCTGTGTGAACCAGCCCTTTAATCCGTTTGTGAAATGTTTCTGGTACATGCCTATATTGGGGCAAACAGCCAGTCTGAACTCAGCCATTGTTGAAACACAAAGACAGTAGAGCTCTTTGAAAGGACAGAAAAGGAGGCAGATGGTTTCATTGCGATGTTTCAGAGATAAACTGAATCTGATTATTCATTTGTCTCAGTCCTCGTCATCTTAATGAGCAAAGTGGTGGCATAATGATCCATGATTGCTAACTTGCATGGCGAAAAGGCAGCCATCAGCAAAGGAGGCCTGGCATTAGTTCAAAACTGGTAATGTTTGGATGTACTGAAGACACAACTGCAGGAGCAAAGGGGTGTGGCCCATTGATAGATTCAATAATAAGCCATGAGAGTGCAATGAATCAATGTGGTGTACTGGTTGGAGAATCAGACTGGGATCTGGGACAACCAGGTTTGAAACCCCCTCTGTCACAGAAGCTTGCTGGGTAAGCTTGGGCCAGTCTCTCCATTTAACCTAACTCATAGGGTTGTTCTTGTGAGAATGGAATGGAAGCAAAATGATGTTATAAGCTGCATTGGGTTCCCATATGGAACAGAAGTGTGGTAGAAATCTCTCAGTCACAATCAATATCAAATAGCTGGCTTTGTGTTAACTAGACCAGGGAAACCGGGTTTCAACCTGGGGTTGCCAACCTCCAGAGAGGGCCTGGAGATCTCCCAGAAATACAGATAACAGAGAAAGTTCTCCTGGAGAAAGTGGCTGTTTTGAAGGCTGGACTCTATGGTCACAACCAGATGGACAGTTCAATCTGCTGTTGACCCACCTCTAATAGAGCCAGATTATTTTGTTACAGAGAATCCTGACCAGATTCACTCCTTTTAGCACTCTTCAAAGCGATTTTACTGGCCGTTGAGTGATCAAACAGCACCAAGGACAGAGTCAGCCCATTAGCCATCTTTTTTAGAAGTTTGTCCTAGGAGCATGCCCACAAGCAGGGATGAGTGCTGGGATATGTAGTTCAAGTTTTCCCTCTGAGCATGCGCACAAGCACTTGCTGAGAATGCTAAGATATGGAGTTCACTGCCATCCTCCCTGTAATCTTTTCAATTTAACCCTTCCCCAAAGGACAGAAAAAAAGCTGAAGAACAGAGGCATCTTTGAAAGTTTTTAAAAATAAAGAAATTTTTGAGCATCCCCTGTAGGGTGGGGGAGGGAGAGAGAGAGGTGTGAATGTGCAGATATGCGGTCATCGCTAACTAGTTCTTAAGAAATGGCAGCCAGAAAACAAGAGACTAGTCAGACCTGCCTGACTCCTTGGGTGCACAAGAGTATAATCAGACAGCAAGAAATCCATTTTGGAACCAGCTCAGATCAACAGGACCGGACTTTCTCAGGTATCAAAGAAACTTGCAACGGGGGGGGAGGGGAGTCAGATGACCAGGGCACGACAGACAGATGTTGCTGTCTGATCGTGCACTTTAAATCCATAAGGGAACAGCAAGGGCAATGGATCAAATTGCCCGAGCGAACATGACCTATGACACTCTACCCTACAACAATTGCTCCCCTCCCCATACTCTATCGATGGGCCACATCCATTTGGTCCTGCAGTTGTGTCTTCAGCACATCCAAACATTGCTAGTTTTGAACTAATGCCAGTTTGGTGTAGTAGTTAAGTGTGTGGACTCTAATCTGGGAGAACCAGGTTTGAGACCCCACTCCTCCACTTGTAGCTGCTGGATGAGCTCAGGCAAGCCATAGTTCTGTCAGAGCTGTTCTTGAAAAGAGCAGTTTCTGTCAGAGCTCTCTCAGCCCCACCTACCTCACAGGGTGTCTGTTGTAATGAGGGGAAGGGAAAGGAGATTGTAAGCCACTCTGAGACTCCGAGTGAAGGGTGGGATATAAATCCAATCTCTTCCTCTCTCTTCTTCATTCTCCCCAGCATCCAAATTCCTAGGAAATTCCCAACCAGAGTTGGCAACCCTAAGAAAGCCTGTGAAATTCACTGAAAGAGTCTACTGCACAGATTCAGGTGAAGAATCTGAGGACGTGTGCTTGCACGCAAAATACCATGAATAAAATTCTATTGGTCTTAAAGGTGCCACTGGACTTGAACTTTGTTCTGTGTTCATGCTTGTTATTTGTTACCTTGATTGTGCAGAGAGAATAAACCCTGCCCAGTGAAATATAAATCCTATCCTGTATTGGGAGACCTGGTGGTAACCCTAGTCTGAAGGCATGTCCTTGGTGCAGTCTCTTCTCTGTTCCTCTCTGCTGGACTGTTCTCCAACATTTCTCCATTTCTGTCCATATGTGGCAAAGACTCCCTCCCTATCCTCACATGCTGATCTCTCATGAGAATTTGTGCCATCATCTACTGTTTCAGTTGTCTTCTGTTCCTTCTTGGTTCCTTCTTGGTTTTTGGCACCTCTCCAGCTGCATCTGGTATGATCATGCGTTTACTGGCTGTATTACATTGTTTTGTGCCACATTCTGTTAGAGGTTCTGTTAGAGGTTGAATTCTTACTCTGTTTCTAGATTTTGGATTAGGAAGATATAATATAAAATAGAGGACCTGGCTTTGTTGCTGCTGTCTCTTCAGTTCACCAAGGGATATCTGGGTCAACCTTGGCTATAGTAATCTTCCACTTGTGGGTAAAAGGATCATAGTTCTTATGCTCATTAACCTCTGTACTGAACATGAGCTTAGGCCTCGAAACAGGATGTCCTGATGACAGTACGCTATGTATGGATATGCCCATGCAGCTTTTGCTTAAGAGTTTCTTCACTCTTTTTTATTGCTGATTCTGTTTTGCCATCACTTTGAGAATATCCAGGTGATGATGTGATGTGATCAAAATTTCTAGAATTCCCTTCCAACAAACTGGGCTGCATTATTGGAGCAGACTGAGTCCAGTATCCCTTTGCATGAAAAAGTGTGTTTTTCTTTTGCATAAGCCTGTTCTGGCTGAAATATTTGGTAAGTAGTCTATTTCCCCCAAATTGGAAAAGTAATCTATAATGATCAGTGATTCCTTGTCTGTTCAGCTGAACAAATCCATTCCAACTTTTGCCCAAGGTCTCTCTGGAATATCATATTGTACTAACGTTTCTTTGGGTTGGCAGTTTTCCCAGGACCTTACACACATCACATTCCCCTATGAATATCTTTAATTGTTCATTCACTGCTGACCAATAAATGGCTTCCATGGCCCATTGCAGAAATCCTTCAATTCCCATAATGTGATGAGTGCATGTTTTGCATGATTTCTGTCCTTAGACCTTCCAGTACTGCTGTCCTCTCTCCCCAAAAGATGATGCCATTCTGAATACAAAGCTCATCTTGTATCTCAAAGAATGATATTATCTCTTTTGGGACATGGTCTTTTTGTGTCTAGCCAGCCTTGCAACATCATGAGTTTTAGTCTCTGGAATTTGTTCACTGCTGATTTCCCTCAGCCTTTTCTCTGGGATAGTTAAGTACTGTACCATACTAATGGTTTCTACTTCTACTGATCCCTTTGTGGTTGCTTCTGTTAAATATACTTAGGTAAAGGTATCTGTTAGCACTAGGCCTTTACCTGGGCAGTAGTAATATAGTGAAACATACTCTGATTCTTGTTTGCAAATCTGTGTAATTTTTACTGGTAATTCAGTATTTCTGTAATATTTTTGAAATATCAATAAACAGTGATTTAAACATGAAAAAAGATGAGTCCTGCTGGATCAGACCAGTGGTCCATGTAATCTAGCATCATCTGTCACATAATGGCCAACCTGACAGTTCAACAACAAGGCATAGAGTCCAAGGCCTTCACCTGATATTGCCTCCTGGAACTGATATTCAAAGATTTACTGCCTCTGCATGTGGAAGTTCCTTAGTCATCAGATTCCCTTTAGTCAACATGGCTAGTAGCCACTGATAGACCTATCCTCTATGAATCTGTCTAATCCTCTTTTAAAGCTGTCTATGACCACTATATCACTACATCCTTTGGCAGCGAATTCCTCATTTTCATCATTCACTGTGTAAAGAAGTATTTCCTTTTGTCCATCCTGAAACTACTGCCCATCAACTTCATTAGGTGCCTTTGAGTTCTAGTATTTGGGGAGAGGGAGAAGTTCTCTTTGTCAACTCTCTCCTCTCCATGCATAATTCTATAAACCTTAGCCGTCTCTTTGCTAAACTGAAAGGTCCTGGACTCCTCAGCCTTTCCTCATAGGGAAGGTGTTCCAACCCCCTAATCAACTTGGTTGCCCTTCCTGTACTTTTTCTAGCCTTGTGATACTTTCACTGAGCTATCTACTATGACCTCAAGATCTTTTCCCCTCTCATTCTCAGCAAGTTCATTAGCCTACACCGGAAGCAAGTTCATTAGCCTACACCTAAAAAAAAATTCAATGTGCATCACCTTACAGTATTAAACTTCATCTACCACATTGTTGCTTGCTCACCCAATTTGTGGAGATCCTCCTGGAGCTCTTCACAGTCATCCTTGATTTTCACCATCCTGAATCATTTTGTGTCATCTGCAAGCCTGGCCACTTCTCACCCCCAGTTCCAGAAATTTATGAACATATTAAATAGCACCATCCATAATACTGATCCTTCTGGGACCCCACTGCTTCCTTCCTTCCATTGTGAGAACCGGAGAACTGTCTGCTTATTCCTACTTTTTTCTTGTCATTTAACCAATTTATAACCCATAAGAAAACCTCCCCTCTAAGCCCAGGACTGCTAGGTTTACTCAGGAGTCTTTGGTGAGGTACCTAGTCAAAAGTCTTTTGAAAGTCTACCAGGTCACCATTGTCTACAGCTTGTTCACTTGCTCAAAGTACTCTGAAAAGTTGGTGTGGCAGGACTTCCCTTTGCAGAAGCCATGCTAATTTCCCTTCAGCAGGCTTTGCTCCTCTATGTGCCTAATAATTCTATAATTGATTACAGTTTCTATTAATTTGCCTCGGTCAGACTTTAGGCTAACTGATTTGTAATTACCTGCTTCACCTCTGGACCACTTTTTAAAAATCAGTGTAACATTTGCTGCTAACATTTGCAGTGTAACATTAGCATGGCTTCTACATCTCTTCCTGTCTTTTGGTACAGTGGCTGAATTTAATGATAGTTTACACAGGGGTCATTTCGTAGAAAAAGAGCTAGGGGAACTCATTAGCATAACTCATTAGCATATGCCACACCCCCTGACATCATAAGGCCCAGCAGTGGACCTGCAAGGCCGGCGGGAGTGTGAGGAAGCCCCGCCAAGGCCCTCCCTGGCCCCAGGCAGGCAGGGGTGGGGAGAGGCAGGGAGGAAGCAACTCACCCTCCCTCTTCTCCTGCCTCCTCCTGGCTGAATGAGGGCCGGAAGCGGGGTGGCTGGAAGCAGGGGGTGGGGCTTTGTCATGTGCCCCACCCCCACACCTCACACGGGGGAACTGCGATCCCCCGCGATCCCCCCGAATCGACCTCTGAGTTTACATATACAAGTTAGTAGATGAGCAGTATCACATTTGAATTCCCTAAGAACTCTTTGTTGTACGCTATCAGGACCTGGAGATTTATCAGATTTTAATTTTCCCAATAGGTCTAGAACTGCATCTCCCATCACCTCAATTTGACTCAGTTCTTCGGACTCCCTTCTTGGAAATAGGGGCTGTGGCATGGGTACATGCCCCATACTTTCCACAGAATGTATAAAACCAACTCCTCCTCCTCCTCCACACACAACCTGTGTCTTATCAGTAGACTTCCTAGTCTGCAAGTCGGGATGGGGAATCCCCTGCCTCCAGTGCCTTTTTTAAAAAAAATGGTGGCATTGCACACACTTTTACATCAGTTCCAGGGAATCCAGGAAGAGATGGAGGGTAACCCTAGGAATCACTGGAAACTCTTATGGTTTGGTATTTTAGTTTTGCTTTTAAACTGAAAATGTTTTTAACTGTTATTGTAAGCCACCTTGAATGATGAGGAAAGGCAGGATATAAATGTATAAAGAAAGGTGGAATACAAATAAATAAATAAATAAATAAATAAGCGTTTCCAGCGATTCCTACCATATGTCACTTCTGGGTTTTCACTGGAAGTGAGGTTGTGGCACATACAAAATCACCCCCCCCACATCCCGAGCTCCCAAGCCCCCTACCAGTTGCCATGCATGGCCTGGCAACCCTACTTATCAGTGAGTCTTTAACATCTCTAAAGTTGCAGGTAGTTGCTAGTATTTTTAAATTGGTACAGTAATCTTCTGTGCGTTCCCCCATCGGTTGATCCCTGTTAAAATGAAATGAAATGAAAAAGAAATGTACTTTTTGTTTCATTCATTCTGGGGCTGCAGTGGGCATCAAACCCACCCAATACTGTAGGAAGGTTATGCTATTCTTGGGGACTATTTGCACACATTGTCTGACTTATTTCTCTCCCTTTTTCTCCAATTAAGGGGTTGGTTTTTTTAAATTTTCACAACCTCTGCTTTAACTGACATGCAATGTCCACATTTCTTTTCTCATTTTTCTCCTCACCTGGATTCAGGGGTGGGTTGGGAACCTAGGTAAAAATACATAAACATTATTCTCCATAAACTCTGAAGTAGTATAGTCCATCTTCTGTCGCATTGTATTTATTTTTTTCAATCTTATTTACGAAATTTATACTCTGCCTTTCTGCCCTGTCATGCCCTCCAAGGCAGTCACCTCCTCTCCATCTTGTTCTGCTGCACATGCAGACTAGGTCTAACTTTCAAAGAGGATGGCAAATGGAAAAGGTTTGAGAACCAGTGAGTTATACTGAATGATGATGTAAACGTCAAATGGAAAGCTATTAAAATATGTGAGCAATATCTGTGTCTGTGCTTCAACTGTAACCTTGGACAATTGAAGGAAATTCCTAGGTCTCTATGCCGAGCTCACGGGCAGAGTATTTGTAGCAAAGGGACAGAGTCCACTACAGTCAGAGGTCCCCCCCCCCCTGCAACTTTCCATCACTATGAAATGATGCCACTGCTGAATATAGGCCAAACTGCTATTGAAAGAAATTTGGCATGGAGCGAAAGCCAGTGTGTGTTCCACGAAAAATGGATGTTATGTCAGCCAACCTGGCTCTTATCATACTGGCTACTGTCCAGAGAGGATATCTGCTTTGATTCCTCATCTTAGAGTACACAATGGCCAGAGGAATGCGGAGAGGAGACAAGAAAGCATTTTATTCCAAATGCTGCAGATGGCTGCTTGCTACTGTAGCAGACCCAGAAACTCTCAAGGAAAACATTTTTGCTTATTCTATCATTTGCTATCTGTTTTATTTTGCTCTACTTTGTTAATGAGTTACTTAGCTGTCAGTACCTGATTCTGCTCCATTCCTGTAATTTTTGGCACTTGAATCGATTCATCGAATTATTTTAACTTTTCTTTGAATAGTTCTTAGTTGGCTTTTTCAATACTGTGTAAAAAATTATGTTGTGATTTGGGGTTGAGGTTGGGTTTTGATATTGTGGTGTTTGTATTTTTGTTTGTTGTGGTACCTTCCCTTCTACCATGTACCAGAGGGATGGATAGATTAAAATAATAAAAGAATTAATAAATCAATGAATCATAAATAATGCACTCTGGCTGCAGCCAAACACAATTTAACCATGCTGGCCATTAGATATGCTTACATGTAGTCTATATGCAGATAGGGTTGCCAGTTTCCCTTGTTGCTCTGGTGGTGGGGTTTAGGGGGCATTCTAGGGGTGGGCAAAGACATCGCACAACATCCTCAAACCACAGAGTTTGCCTAAATACCAGAGCATCCCCACACAATGTCCCTGATGTGATGACATCAGTGCTGGGTGACATCATCCTGTTGGGGACATTGCACAGCAATGTCCTTATTTTTTGGGGGGGGGCTTTCCTCGCCAGCCAGCTGGTCCACGATGGGGAGAAATTCCTGAAACCAGGGGATCGCCCACCCAGACTTGGGGGTTGGCAAGCCTCTGTGTAGAGATTGGAGCACACTCCTTCTCCCCACCCCCGTGAACATTCAGTGTCCATGTTATGAAGCATCTGTGCAAGTTAGGAACATAAGAAAATAAGAAGATCCCTGCTGGATCAGACTAGTGGTCCACACAGTGGACAACCAGTTCCTCCTGAATGCCAACAACAGGGCATAGAGGCTGTTGCCTCCTGGCACTGGGATTCAGAGGTTGGGATTAGGGTTTGTTAGGGTTGCCAGCTTCCAGATGGGCCTAGGACTTCTCCTGGACTGGCACTGGGATTCAGAGGTTGGGATTAGGGTTTTAGGGTTGTCAGCTTCCAGATGGTCCTAGGACTTCTCCTGGAATTCCAGAGATCAGTTCCCCTGGAGAAAAGGACATTGCACAGCAATGTCCTTATTTTTTGGGGGGGGGCTTTCCTCGCCAGCCAGCTGGTCCACGATGGGGAGAAATTCCTGAAACCAGGGGATCGCCCACCCAGACTTGGGGGTTGGCAAGCCTCTGTGTAGAGATTGGAGCACACTCCTTCTCCCCACCCCCGTGAACATTCAGTGTCCATGTTATGAAGCATCTGTGCAAGTTAGGAACATAAGAAAATAAGAAGATCCCTGATGGATCAGACTAGTGGTCCACACAGTGGACAACCAGTTCCTCCTGAATGCCAACAACAGGGCATAGAGGCTGTTGCCTCCTGGCACTGGGATTCAGAGGTTGGGATTAGGGTTTGTTAGGGTTGCCAGCTTCCAGATGGGCCTAGGACTTCTCCTGGAATTACAGAGATCAGTTCGCCTGGAGAAAATGATATCTTTGGAGAATGGATTGTATGGCACCATATCCCTGATGAGCTCCCTTGCTTCCCCAAACTCTACCTTTCCCAGTATCCTCCCCATCAACAGAAATTTCCCAGCCCTAGCACAAATCTTTGCTGACAACCCTAGACTAAGTCTTTGCCTTTAATAAATTCACTGTTACTTATTTCTAAGTAAATGTAGTTACATAGGACTTGTTGCTTACAGTAAGCAAAGACACATTCAGATTTTGTATTCAGGCCATACTAGACATATTCTGGGCTAATGCAGTAAAAACAGAAAGGAGTCCAGTGGCACGGCACAAACAATATTTTGCCCCAGTATAAATTCTCATAAATCAGAGTTCATTTCATCTGATGCATGGGCAAATATAATCCTACTTCCAACTTTTAAAAAGTAAACATAATGTGGCTTCTTAATTTTCTCAGAGTCAGAGTAGATGAGGAGTCAGATGATGAGGAAACACACATTTTTTGGAAAATGGACCACATGTGTTCAAAATACAATATATAGAGATGTCATGCAATAGCTTTAGATTCTCTGCACTGTACACTCAGAGTATGTGATTTTTTCACCTCTTAAGGTGTATTAAAATTCTTACTTATTCAATGGGACTGATAACTTAGAAAGCATTTATCACTTATTGAAATCAGAGTTAAGTATCTGTCTCAAAGAATGTCCATTCTGCATCTATGGGCATTGGCAGAGAATAACTGAAATAACTTTCCTTGTTGCAAAAATAACCTTTTCGAAGAAAGTCTTGCCATTGTTTTATTTCCTCCTGGGTAGTCTGTGGTCTTACTGTGGCAGTGAAATCATTGTCTTTTCTGTGGGCTGAACTTTGTCATCCTGTCAGCCAGGGAGTGTGACCACCTGAAGGGCAAGAAGAGGTCAGTGCACCTGGGACAGATTTGTATAAACAGGCTTTTCCTGCTGTCTGTCCGCCTCCCTTCATGTCCTTGATCCCACCCACGGTCTGTTTGAAATCACGGGCTGCGGCCCTGCAGGAGAAAGAGGCCTAAAAGAAGGGAAGATAGTGGCCTGATTGTGTCTTTGTATTCCCCCAACACCACTACCAGACTGTAAGCAGTGAATATTTTCTCCTTTTTTCTTTTTTTTTGTGACTGCCATCATGCAGTTATCATGCACAGCACAAACACAGAACTATTTGAACATAGTGTCTTGTGTCTTTTAGCCATACATTTCTGGACATCTTGTGGAACCCAGTGTGTTTCTTTATCTTCTCTAAATTTAAAAAAACAAACAAACAAAAACCAGTTTTCCATGTTGGTTCCCTGTTAAGAAAATTTTGAATTCTCAAATGGTGTCTCCTAGATCTAATAGTGAGAAACTGCCCTTTCTCCCCATATGAATCCCTGCAAGGGATGGGCACAAACTGACTGACAAGCTAAAGTTTGTCACAAATTTTGGCCTGTTTGGGGTTCACAAGCTCACTTTCATGAACTGAAGAACCAGGATGAACTACCACAAATTTTGGCGCACCGCTACTTTTTTCTGCTCCCTGCAGCTTTCTGCCAGGAGCAGAAAACGGGTTTAAATGGTCCCGCTCTCAGCCATTTAAACCCTGCTTTTAGCTCCCTATGGCTTTTTACAGGGAGCAGAAAGCAGGGCCATTTGCTTTCTGCTTCCTGCAAAAAGTCATGGGTAGCAGAAAGGATGGTTTAAATAAAAGGGATGAAGTGACTTCCTGTTGGCTACTGTTTTCAGGCTGTCTTCTGGGTTTTTTAAAGTTTAAATGGGCTTCAGAAGCTGCACAGTGGAGAGTGCAGAAATCTAAACTTTAAAGGAACTGCACAACCTGAAACAGCTGAGCAGCAGAGAGCAAGCTGCTCTCTACTGCTCAGCTATTTTTCAGACTTCTGCAAACCCTGTTTAAAGGGATGGTGGTCCCTTTCAATGGGGGTTTGCAGTGCTACGAACCACATGAACTGGTTCTGTTTGTAAATGAGCCTCCCAGGTTGGTTCGAGTTTTGTGTTCGTGGTTCAGCCATTAACTGTGAACCAAACCACATCTTCTCAGTTTGTGCCCATCCTCAATCCCTGCAACAGGGTCAGTTTGGAGTATTTTTTAGGGTTTGCAGAAATTTGAATTTGTTAACAAAACCTGTGACATTTGCATATGCACAGACTTTCGGAAATGTATTGCTGGTGAAAAGGCAGCAGCCACAAGGAGAAGGAAAAGGGGAAGAGCAGGAGGAGGTGGCACCAGTGGTGATGAATGGGGGATGCAATGGAAACAGCAGCCAGGAGGAGAAAGTCATAAAGGGGGTGATACAATTTCCTCTACTCCATGAGTCTTTGTGGATACCACTTGTGTGTGTTTTATACCCCACTTTGGCTATAGCACATGACCCTTCCTCCTTTTTATCCTGCAGGAATATTCAACTGAAAAATTACGACTGGCCTATGGTTACCCATTAAACTTCATAGCTAAGTAGGACTTTAAATGCATGTCTCCTAATCTTTAAACACTACAGCAGACTGGCTCTCCAATAGCAGATTAATTGATTAATTTATTCATTAAACTATTTATACCCCACCTTTCCTCATAGTTCAAGGCAGTTGGACAACATAATAATAACATCAGCATTCAGCGTGCAGTGACAAAGAGATAATTTTCTTCCTCTGTATTTGATCAGACAATGGATTATAACATCCACGGGGAAAGTCTGAAGTTACAGGAACATACCAAGGAACAATCTACAGCAATGGATTAGAATGATCAATAAAGGCATGAGTCAGCATTTCTTAGATAATCCCCATGAATACCTAGGCTCTGAGCTTGCAATTTGTAATTTTGTTTTTGGGGGTTACCAACATCCAGGTGAAGCTTGGATATCTCCTGTAACTAAACTGATCTCCAGATGACAAAGATCAATTCCCTTGGAGAAAATGGTTGCTTCCACGCATACAGGTTTACTTGCTCTGCAAGGTTTATGTCTTACATAGATTTTTTTTTGTGTTGATTGCTATTTACAGCTGCCCCTGAGGAAGATGTGCTATTAAAATGCACTTGGCAGTATATATTAATCAATGCATTTTCATTTAGGCGTCAGTTTTGTGGTTTAACTCTCTCATTATACCCAGTAATAAAAAGTTACCTTTGCCAACTTGAGATAAAAGTTTGTAAGTGACACAAAGATTTGGAACCTAGTGAATATTCAAATCACTTCAGATGCTCTGGCCAGGGAGTCCTGCCAGAGTGTGAACCTGTGGGCTTTAAATAACAGGCTTTTAAAGACATCATATGAAAGGCTGTTTTTGACTTTTCTGTTTTTCTTTTTCTTGCATATTGTTGCTAAAATACATCATTCTGTTTAACTCTTGAGGTTTCTTTCCAACTACTATTTCCATAAGTTGTTCTTCCTGCCTTGAACCACAGTGAAAGGCAGGATATAAATGTTTTAATAAATAAAATAAATGCAGCAACTTCCTTATGTTACCTTGACTAAGTATTTTCAGGTCAGAATAAATCTGGACCTTTAAATTTTTTGTTTGTGGGATTATAATGCTCTATATCTTTTATTATGCTGTTCTGAGCCAAGGAAAGATATAAAATGATATAATGAATGCATTAAAGCTATATTAAATAATTATATAAGGGAATGATATGGTGGCCCTGACCTGGATGGCCCTTGCTAGCCTGATCTCATCAGATCTCAGAAGCTTAAAAGGGCCAGCCCTGGTTATACTTGGATGGGAGACAACCAAGGAATCCCAGGGGTGCTATGCAGAGGAAGGTAAGAACATGAGAAGCCAGTGTTGGATCAGGCCAATGGCCATCCAGTCCAACACTCTGTCACACAGTGGCCAAAAATACCAGGTGCCATCAGTGGGGCCAGGACACTAGAAGCAATCCCACTCTCCCACTGTTGCTCCTCCCAAGCACCGAGAATACAGAGCATCACTTGCCCCAGAGTTCCTATCTATACATTGCAGCAATAGCCACTGATGGATCTCTGCTCCATATGTTTATCTAATTCCCTCTTGAAGCTGTCCATCCTTATAGCTGCTACCACCTCCTGTAGCAGTGAATTCCATGTGTTAATCACTCTTTGGGTGAAGAAGTACTTCCTTTTATCTGTTCTAACCCGACAGATCAGCAATTTCATGGAGTGCCCATGAGCTCTTGTATTGTGAGAAAGGGAGAAAAGTACTTCTTTCTCAACCTGGTCTGTCCCATGCATAATCTTATAAACCTCAATCATGTCACCCCTCAGCTGTCGTTTCTCCAAGCTAAAGAGCCCCAAGCACTTTAACCTTTCTTCAAACTTTAAAAAGTATATATGTAAATCACTGCTTGTTCATTGTAATTTCTGTTCCTTGTCAATTAAAAAAAACTTATCTTCAAAGGGAAAGTGTTCCAACCCTTTTATCATTCTAGTTGCCCTTTTCTGTAGGGCCAAACCACCTCTGTTCATCTGTGGCCTTGAATTTTATTTTTATTTTTTTGCCATAAGTTGCCTGCACCCAGTGACAGACTCAGGTAGGTAGCTGTGTTGGTCTGAAGCAACAGAACAAAGTTTGAGTCCAGTGGCACCTTTAATTCCAAAAAAAGCTTAATTCTGGGAATAAGCTTTCAAGATGATAGTGTGCCCTGCCAAATCCCCGTTTCTATGCTAATGTCACCTCTTACTAACACCCTCTCCCAGCAGTACCACATGTAGAGAGTATGGATTGGGGTGGACTGGCTTTTTCTCTTAATGATTCAGTTAAACTTTGTTCATTTCTTACACTTTTAAATTTGATTTATTGTGTTTTTGTGCTGTTTTTCAACCAGCATGGTTCTTCAAAGTTATGTGTGAGGAAACAGTCTCCCAAGCTCCCCCCCCCCATGGTTGCTTAGAAGTTCTGCAGCTATCCTGGGTCTCTACCTAGCAAGGCCCTTCTAGTCCTTACTCCCAGTGTAAGCAGCTTCTCTCTGGGTAACCTTCCACTGCCAACAGCTAGCCTTAAAGTTTGTCTCTTTCTAAAGAGTTTGCTGTGTTGTTGCTTAAAGGCTCTGCTTTGGTTTCACATCTCCCGCTTCACTCCACTAGTTTATGTGGAGATGATCAAACACACTTACTCATTATCGTGTTCAGGGGATCAACTGTTGCCCCTTCCCCTGTTCTTCTCCTCAGTAAGTGTGACTGGATAGGGTTTGATGTTGATAAAGAGACCAATCAACCACTGTTCAAAATATTAAAAAATGTAATTTCCCCGCCCCCAGTCGGAATAATGAGACAGACAACAGTTTGGAGTAAACAAGGGCCACTTTATTAACTATTTAACACAATATTGTGGCAAGGGACCAGCTAAGCAAGCACGGAACAGGCAAGACAGGTGTCATTCCCCTGACCAAACTCCTTGCCCTTTTCTCAGGCGGGTCACCCAGCTCCGGTCTTGAGCCATAGGTCTGGCTCGTGACTGGCAGCCCAGCAAACTGGTTGCCACCTAGGAGCGCCTACCCCTGAAGCCTCACAACTTGCAGAGAGGAGCATACCCTAAGAGGTTCCCAGAGGTGGTGATCACCATTCCCTACCCTGGACCTGAGAATCTGAAGGCAGTTCCTGATGACCCCCTGTTCCCTAATGGGGAAAATGCCATCAGGTGCTCACCGGTTCCGGTTTTTTGCCCACACCAACCTGCCACACCAACCTGCTCCCACTAAACGGCCAAGGCTGAGCTAATCCCATGCCACAAGTCCTGCAGAAAAAACCCGTTGCCCTTGTCAGACAGGTGCACCCCGTTCTCCCTATACAGGTCCTGGCACTCAACCCATATGTCGGAGTGCGGCAAAAATAGCCCTAAACCGCGCTCCATGGCCTTCCTCATTCATCTATTAGCCTTACACCTGGCACGGTCAATGCAGCGGAGGTCCCCCAAGTTACGCTACACCCGTCGGGGCAGAATAGCCGACCAGACTATCTGCACACCACGCCAGCTTGCTCTTATCACTGCAAGATCCACCATAGGTTGTAGCACAAGGGCCATGCCCTTTATCAAACCCAGGTCGTTACCCCCCAGGTGCAACACCAAAACGTGTGGAGGAGGCCCCCGTTTCCCTTCAAATAGCAGGGGGAGGAGCACGGGCCATCTCATGCCCCTTCTTCCCCACCATTCAATGACCGCCCACTCGCTAAGGCCCAGTTGCGAACTGGTGGGTGTCCTCCTGGCTCAATGAGCGGCCCAAAAGACCATGCTATGGCCGCAGACAGTAACATGTTGTCTTGCCCCACGGCCTGCAGCACCTGTAAGAGGAACCCTATTAATAACTGAAACATAACCTAAACTTTACAATTCCGAACGTAACCCCTCTTATAGGCTCTCCGGGTGGAAGGGGCAAGTGCTAAACTTATCACCCTGTCGGACTCAATCCACCGAAAGGATAACAGAATGACCAAAGTTGAAAAGAAAGTTATATACATACAGTCCTCTAACCCTAACACTGTACATATCCTACAGGATGACAAAAGTAGGATGGACAGTTTAATTCTTGTTGTTTCAAGGATTCAGAAATGTCCCATTACTTCAGGTTTCTATTGAGGGATTTCTCCCCTTTGTTCAGCATCCCTTCACCATGGCTACCATTGCAGTAGAACTCAGGGGTAATCTAGGCCCAATCTGCATTTGCTATGTAAAGCTGTTCCATGCTGCTGTGGTGCCAGCTTCTCATTTGGCTTGGTATAAAGCTTTCCTCTGTCTGCATCAGGATGCAAGTTGTTTAGGGAGAGCACATGAGGGGGAGGAGTGGCCTTCCAGGAGCGCCGGCAGGGCACTGCTCTGCGGGGAGGAAATAACACCTGCGACCCCCCCCACAGAAAGTAAAAAGGGGGGGTGACCTGGCAGAGGGGGAGGAAGAGTGGGGGAAGGAAAGACTAAACGAGCTGGATAACAAACACGAAACACCCAGCAGTTGTTAGGTAGGGTGTTCTGGTAATTGCTCCAGGAAATAACAAATGGTTCAGGGGTGGGTGTGCTTCCACCCTCCCCCCAAATATGATCACAGAAAAATGTTCCCTGGCTGCTTTTAAATGCAGACAACTGAATTTTCGGCCAACTTGTTTCCTTTGTGACACTTTACATATCTCCTTAGAAAAGATTGGGGGGGGGAGAATTCAGGTCCAGATGTCTGCTTTTTGCTCACAGTGGCTTGACAATGGGAGGAGCAGTTGTACCACCTTGAAACCACATTCAGATAAGGCGGTTACCTGTTGTAGTGACCCTGGAGTCACCACTAAATGGCAATAAAATGGTGCAGACAGCCGATGCTGAGAGGAAACAATAGGAGAGTGGATGCAGCATGAAATGTAGACAGGAATTTGTGAGACCAATGTGAGATCATTTGCACAATGGTGGGAAATACCAATGCAGATTGGACCCTAGATGAGATAGTGTCCCAAAGTCCACCAAAGGAACACTTCTGCCATTTAGCGATTTATCATCTCTTCTTTTTGTCCACCCCTTGTGGATCATTTTTCTTTTCTGTCCCAAGAGGAAGACCAGCTATTTCTCATTTGGTCCCCCGAGCTCTGTGGCTTAGGGATACTTTTCTATCCTTTTTTTCTTCCTGGCTAGCACCATCTGCATATCTATGGAGCTGGATGGATCTGATCCTGAGCAATGATTCATACCTATGCTGATTTTTTCCTTGTGTACCTGTTACCTCTAAACATAATTTTGTAGCAACTGAGACTGTGCAGAGTGCAGATACGAATATAGTAAAATTTGATACAAATTCTGGAATGCAAGGCATTTCCTCACAATGTTCATAAAAACACACAGATGATAGGTTGACAGTATTGCTCTTTAAAGTTTTTCTGAGCACTGGAGAAAACACTTCCTGAGCATTGCTATTTTACGATATGATAGGACTTCTGAGGCAAAAGGGAATGCCTTTTTTCTTCTTTAAGCTCTCTACTTTTGGAATACCAAGGGCTGTTGATAGTGGCAAATGAACTCAAGCCAGTGTCCAAATGTTGCAGGAAAACAAACAAACAAACATATTCTTCTCTCCTCCAAGGACTGATTGTAGCAAACATAATCCCCATTTTGTCACCAATTCCACATGCCAGCATTGCAGTATTTGTGACAAGATTTGTGTTCCTTAATTGCGAGGTTTCAGTGGCACATAACTGGAATACTCCTGCTTAGAGAGAGCCAGTTTGCTGTAGTGGTTAGGAGTTAGGGTTGCCAAGTGTAACGCTGGCCGGGAGCGAGGGGCTCTCGGCCGGTGTCCTGTGCTTGCCCACGCGCAAGAAGCGCTCGCACACCACACACACGTCACGCGGAAGTGACGGAAGGATGCCAGGCACGCTGGGGGCGGGGCCATAGCCATACAAGGGAAAACCATAGAGTTTTCTCTTGTATGGCCGTGGCCCCGCCCACAGTGTGCCCACGTCACTCCCTGTTGACGCGCACACCGGGGCGGGGTTCCCCCCGGGGCCCGATTCCGTCGTGGCGGGAATCAGGCCTCCAAAGCAGGGGTTTCCCCGCCCCCACTTGGCAGCCCTATTAGGAGTGCAGATTCTAATCTGGGAGAACCGGGTTTGATTCCCCACTCCTCCACATGCAGCTGCTGACGTGACCTTGGGTCAGTCACTGTTCTCTCAGAGCTGTTCTGGAAAGATAATTTCTCAAGAGCTCTCTCAGCCCCACCTACCTCACAGGGTGTCTGTTGTGGGGAGGGGGAGGGAAAGGAGTTTGTAAGCCGCTCTGAGACTCCTTTGGGTAGTGAAGGGCAGGGTATAAATCCAATCTCTTCTCTTCTTCTAGGTGGTTCATACATTATGAGGATGTATTAGATCCTGTTTGGGACTGTGTGAACCCCATCCATACAAGCACCCATACAGTTGAATGCTTGTATGGATGGACTGTGTATTAGTTTTGAAACTGTTGTAGGGGTTTGTTCATAAAATGCTCAGATCCAATCTGTTAAACGCACGGCCTGGATTGGAGCACAATCTAAGATCATTGTGTTGTATCTACAGGTGGTTATTCTCCCAGAGTCACAAAACTGGATGCCACAAATCAATCTTTGATAAAAAAAAATTATTTGGATGAGGAGATAACATCATTCTAAGTGCAAAAGATCTGAAATCAGTACTGGTATGGTGTGGAGTAGGGGGAAGAGGGCATTAAATAGAAATATGCAGACATTGTCTTTATTTATGAACCTACCAGACATGTAAAATCTGCACCCTGCAGAGTAACCATGGGTGCTTAATTGACTGCCTGCAAGCACACAATTACAATGTGATTACTCCATCAACTGCAGCGAAGGCACAGTGAGTAAAAACAACTTGTAAGTAAAGTTTTCACACCTCTGCTTGACAGCCAACTCCCTCAATGACTTTTGTACAGTTCTGAACATACCTCTTTCCTTATCTGTTCAGTCATCACTTCCACAGCATGCCAAGCTACAGCAAGTGGACCCAATGATCAGAAACAAATTCAGCCATGAAGTAAACATTCACGATTTCTAGAAGAGACAGCAGTTTCCATAGAAGAGATTGCTGGATTAAAGTTTCCTGCAAGGGGTCCATTAATATCCAGGGGGGATTTTTTCCTGTTAAAAATCCATTTTGTGCACAGATGGAAGAACAAACTCTTCCTGTTTTTTATTTCTTTAAATGGCTGGCTCTCTGTTGAGGTCATCTCTCTGTGTCTGGTGTCAGCAATATGCAAAGAAAACAATGGAAAACTGCTGGTGTTTTTGCTTTGTTTGTTTGATACACACTAAGTATAAGCACAATAAACTGCCTAGAGAGGCTGAAGAATTTTTGAATACCTTTACTTTGTCCAAGTGTTGCTTGACAGCAGTTATGCTGTGAGGTACAGAAAACTGTGAATGAAACTGAGTTAAAAAACCAGGGAAAAAAAGAAGTGGGAGAAAGGTATGGAAGGACTTAGACCTCTACCCAAGACCCTTGAGACATGCTGCCAGGCAAAGTAGTCAGTATTGGCCTTTACAGACCAGGGACCTGACACAGTAGAAGGCAGCTTAGTGGGTTCCAACTAGCATGGTCTGCGCACTAGTATGCTGAGGTCTGCTATCAACCTCTTTTAACTGTTCCCATAAATCTCCACTAGCCTGGCTGCCTTTCGTTGGAAACCAAGCTTTCTTAGTGACTCCATTCCTTTCATTCTGATTCAGTACAAGGCAGCTCCAGGTATTGATAAGTACATTTTAGGACAGAGCTAAAATTGCACAGTTAAGGAATAGCATAAACCTTTCCCCCCTCCACTGCAGACACATTCTTCAGTGTGATCTGGGTTCTCCATATAAATGCAGAGTTGCACAGAGACCGGGTTCATGTAATTTCTTTTTTAATGGATGGGAGAAATCTCATAAATCAGGCCACTGTTTCATCAGGTATTCATGTTAGACGGCTTCCATCATAAGGTTATCTATATGCTCAATGGGAGAGGCTTATGCTACTCCTTCACTATGCCATTTCATCACTGTGTCCAGCTGAATGTATGAATCAAGGTACTGAGAGCTGGAGGAGAGAAAAGAGGTGGGGAGGAAAAATTATGAACATGTAGCCTGGTTTTAGTGTGAAAGTCTCTGAAGGCCATTGTTCTCTGTAGATCAGAGTCTGTCAGGGGAATGGGTCCCCCCTCACTTCAAAGAGAAAAAGAGTATTTGGTTTGGGTTCATCCATCAAACACCACTGCTGTTGCATGACTACAGTTAAAACCAGATGAGAGCAGCAAGCCATCCAAAGTCCAATTTTTGGAATGCCGTATTTTGAATTTTCTCTCCAAGGAAACAATTACTTCTAAGGAAATTTGGGGTAAAGGGGAGATGCAGAAGAAACTTGTCATTTTTCTTTACAGGGAACAGCTTGCAGGTGTGTGTATATTTTACTACCTATACATCCATCTTGATAGCCTTGATGGATTTACCTTTTATGCTTACATTTTCCCCAATAAATTCATCATAAGAAGCATACCATATCCCAGTAGGGCAGCTGGATATAGTTCTGTAGTATTCACTATACTATTTTCTCTTTTCCTTCTGTCAATACATCTCTGCACTAAATCTCAGGAAAAAATCCCAGCATCACTATACATCTCCTTAAAAATTGAGTCCCTTTAAATTAATGATGGGAGGAAAAGCTTGAAATAAAGAATATTGCAAATAATGTCAAGAAACTTATCAACCTAAAAGGTTCTGAGAAAAAAAAATGTCAGTCATAGATATAGGACCTGCTGTGAGATTTCTCTCACCTCTTTTTAATTGGGTAAATATTTGGCATGAACAAGGTGTAATGGAATTGATGTTTCCATAATGCTGTCTATTCTAGGTCCATTCTTGATCATGGCCCTGGAATGAAATCACCAAATTTACTAATTTATATTCTGCACTTCTTCAGGAAAGCTCAGAACATCTGTATAATGTGTTGGATCTGATTATATCAAGTACAGTGTGCAGCAGGAAAAGTGAGGGAGAGTGATAATGTGCCTTATCTGCCTGCCAACCTAGTCGGCCTGCCTTCACTCTGATGCTACTGGCCATACATCACTGTTGGAATGTTCCAAGGGACTGAAATCTATGGCACATGGGCTCAGGTCATATGGTCAATTTCCAGTTTTTGTCTGGGAAAATTTGACTCCTTCACACCACCACACGAATGAGGAGATGGAGTATGTGCACAAAGTGGGTGGAGAGTTGCTGTTGTCTCTTCACTGTTTCCCATCATGCATTTGGTCTTTTTTTTAACTGCCATCTTAGCTGACCCATGGCTCCTAGGCAATATTCCGTAATACTTCCTCTAAGCTGTGGAGTCTTGTGAGCAAAAATTCAACTAGCATTAAAGTTCTGAGCAAGTTATTTGGCTACTGCATAAATTAGTTTGCTTTGGAGCCATCCTTCCTGAGCGAAGACAAAAATGTGTGAGCCAGAGGCTAAAAAACTACAAGCTAGCTCACACTAACTCAGCTTAGAGGGAACACCAGATATAGATTATTCTCTGTATTCTCAGATATTCCCGTCTGAAAAGTCTGGGTAAACAACAGAATGAGCAGCTCAGTTGACTCTCCCATAACCATATTGCCTCTTCCTTTGTTATGCTTTACAATCAAATCCTGCAGATTCTCAAATGAAGCATGCATTGAGAGGCTGTTTAAGAGAAATACACCTACCTTTTATTAATCTGCATATTTTAGTACCCATGCAGAGTTTGTGTTTCCCTGGCAACAGTATGAGATTCCTAAATTCACCCCCCCCCCCGGTTTTGGGGGGAAATTAAAAAAAAATAGACCATCAGCTTTTGGAAGCTGCAGTATCTCCAAAATGAAAAGATAATTTCTACAGCGTATTTGTTCATGTACAACTCACTCATCAGTGTTGTCATATATATCAGATAGCAGCAAGTGAAATCCCAAGTCTCTGCCTTGAAATACCTGCAGCAGGAAAAACAAGGTTTGCTCTACAGTCGCCCAATGATATCCTGTTGAAGGAAAACACATCTGCTCTGTAAATCTCCTCCTGAGGGATTTCCTAGCTGTTACCAACATCCCCTGGAGTTAGGAGCTAAAGGCAATGCTTCATAAGAACTGCAGTGAACATGAGGACTGAGATTCTGAGGTTCTGTCCACTATGGCTGGAGGCCTTGATCCACATCCCGTGCAGTAGACTATAGTATGGTCTTCTGAACAAGAACCACTCTTCTAACAATGATTAGGGTATGGCAAACCAGGATCTGAATCTACAGTTTGCATGACATATGAACATGGGCATCCTGCTCTAATTCTGGCTTCTTATCCAGCACCATCTTTGCTGCAATACCACCTGGTCTCTGCAGGGGCAAGAGAACCTGCATTTGTTGAGGCAAACCTCAAATGATTCTGCTTTCACAAAGTAACCATGGTTGCAGTAAACCATGGTTTAATGTTATGTTTGAGAACAGCCATAGTTAGAGATTGCAATCAGTGTTAGACATTTTCCATTTTATTGTTGGGATTTACAAAGCAATGCCAGAGTCCCAAGGCTGATGTACACCAGCCAGTTGCTGGTATGGACGCATTAATGATGTTAAACCAGGCCAGGTATGTTTTCATAACCTTTAGTGCAGCAGGCATTTTTTGTTCTGTTCTTGTACACAGCCAGCCACTGTGTATCTTGGCAAAGTCAAGTCTGTTTCTGAGGGGAGAGAACTATTTCCATCTTTTAATAAGTCATTCCAAGTTTCCTGTGATGTTATAAATAAGTGGGGCGACTGGCTGGCTTTATCTGGCTTAATTTGATATGGCAGAGTTGGAGAGTGGGGGGAAGAAAAGAACCGTCTCAACATAATATCTGAAGCTGGACTCTGACCAAGATCGCTTGCTCCCTTTCTTAACAAGATAAAGTGTATTGCAAGCCATGCCTATCAATACAGCTGATAACGGGCCCTGGCCTCCAAGTCTATTTATTCAGGCATCCTGCACATAAGTCAAACCTTGCATGCTCTGTACATGAGGTCACACTACTGCTTTGGGAAATGGGCAGGTACACTGTCAGTGTTAGCAAATGCACTTGTCTTCTTCAGGGCAAAAGAAGCACTTGTGAAACAAAGCTGAGAGAGGACTGTGAATAACTAGAAGGTGAAATACAGCCTGGAAGTTTTGCAATATGTCAAGGTACTAATGCTATGTTTAATATTCCTTTCATCGTCTCACATGGCCAAGGCAGAGCAGGGCAGGGTGTGATAGGAAAGTGGGCAAGGTCTCTTACAACAGTAATTCTGAAGTTTGAATCTGCAGAAAAGTTGTCAGTAGGTCTAAAGGAAACAGTGACACATAGAGATCATAGGGGATAGGAAATTCAATGTTGGCTTTAGAGTTGGGGTAGTTACAAAAATACTTGACCTGAATAAAGCAACTCTGCCATCCTGTACACTAATCCTAAGGACTATTGCCTCACAGGTACAAGCAAAGGGAGCCCTGAGATAACTGCTGTACATGTCAGACTCCGTGCTGGATGACTGGAATGTAGCAAATGTTGCACCAATTGTTTAGAAAAGGGGACATTCATGAAATTACAGGTCAGGTAGCCTAACATCTGTTCCAGGTAAATTAATAGAAATTGTTATTGAAGACAGATTTAAATTATTAAGCACATTGAGGAACAAAGCCTGCTGAGGGAAATCAGTATGGCTTATGCCAGTGGTGGCGAACCTTTGGCACGGGTGCCAGAGGCGGCACTCAGAGCCCTCTCTGTGGGCACGCGAGCCGTCGCCCCAGAACAGAGTTGCTTCGGAGGTGGGTGGGAGTGACTGGCAAGCAGGCAGGCTGGGCTGAGGGCAGAAGAAGGCAGTGGCAGCTGCCTTGGAAGTGATACGTGGGAGGAGAAGGCACCGCCGTTTCGGGGACGATGTCTGGTGGCCCCTTAGGAGCAGAGGCGCTGCTGCCGGGCTTCAGGAAGTGGATCCTCGTGACCGGTGGCACTGGGTTCATGTAAGGGAGAGGTGCTGGGGTGGTTCCATCTGCGCCAGCAGCCTGGCGTGGGAAACTTACTGCTGCTGCCCCTTTAACTGGGTGGCTTCCTGGGATGTGCCGTGGAAGGGGCAGGGCATTCTTGTCTGGGTTGTAGGGAGCCCTGTTCTTCCTTGTGCCTCAGAGAATGTTAGTGCTGGGAAACTGTGGTAAGAGGAGGGGGGAAGTGTGTGTGGTAGAGTTGCTAACTTCCAGGTGGGGCCAGGTGATCTCCTGAATTACATCCTGTCTCCAGGTGACAGGTCAGTTTTCCTGGAAGAAATTGTGTTTTTTTGGAGTTTTTTTTAATACCCTGCTGAGGGTTTCTGCACTACACAGGATCCCCTCTCCCCAAATCTGCAGGTACTTTGCAACCTGGAGTTGGCAACCCAGACAGGGGGTCATGTTTGATTTTAGAAATCTCTGCCAGGAATATTCCCCTTCAGTCCACAACCCCTCTGCTCTGGTTCTCACCCATTCAGGAGAACACTTAGTGTGGGGAGAATATAGGGTTGCCGGCTCTGGGACGACAAATACTTTTCCCCCCACCATAGAGAACAATGGAGGGGATGGGGCAACCTGTTTGAGGGCCCGTAGAATTGGACCCCCTGTTCCAATGCTCTTGAAACTTGGTTGGTATCTTGGAGAGAGGCTCTAGCAGCAACCCTGTGAGTTTGGAGTCTCTCCCTCAAGGCCCCTCCCCTTCAGCCCCCAGAATATACCCTATGTTTTCGCCATTGACTTCAATGGCCCATAGGATATAATGGGGCTGAAACTGACATTCGGCTGGCCAAAAGACTCCCAAATCGACTCCTACTGAAGAAACTGACATGCGGGAGTCTTACTGCCAGCCGAAATTGATTCTGCCCGATTCAGCGGAATCTGAATGGGCTGATTTTTATTTATTTTTTGCACACCCCTACTCGGCATATGTACAGAGGGAGTGCAACTCTGTTGATTCTCCTGGATGTCTCAACATCTTTTGGTATAGGGTTGCCAGGTGCTACCCACTCGCCGAGAGGGGACTTTGAGGGGGCATCCCTGGAGGGGGCAGGGACATCCCCAACATGATGACATCACACTGAAGTGATGTTATCACATTAGGGAGGCAGCCTGAACTTCAAGAAGCAAATTCGCTGCTTTGAATTCAGGTGTGCGGGGGCCCTGCTTGTAAAAAGCATTTAAAGGAACCCTTTCAATGCTTTTTACAAGTGGGGGTCACCTGCACTTGAACTCCAGGTGGCGAATTCACTGCTTGCAGGTCAGGTGTGCATCCAGCAGTGGCCCCTCTCCCTCTCTTCCTGCAAGTGTTAAAGGGCCCTCCAGTTGATTGGGGGGCCATGTGCTCCAGCTCATCAGCTGAAGGGCCTTTAAATCTTGCAGGAGGGGAGGGAGAGAGGTGACCACCAGTGGTTGCTCATGAGGGCGGGGCTTCCCCTGCCAGCCAGCTGGCCAGCGACAACTGACAGCCTGTGAAATTGGGATCAATCATGGCATCTATCTGGACTGCCTTTCTGGGCTGGGACTTGGAGGCACCATTTTGTGGTAGTTCTGGTCCCACCTGGAGACCAAGGATCAGAAGGTGGTACTGGGTACTGCTGTCTTTGGCCTTTGGCCTACGGGATCCCACAAGACTCCATCTTGTCTCCTATACTCTTTAACACTTATATGAAACCCTTGGCTGAGGTCATCTGGAGATTTGGCTAGGTTTCGTCACCAATAGGAGGATGAACTAACCTCTATCTTGCACTTCCAACCAATCCACACACCCCTGGCATCACCAGGGCCTTTTCAGTTTTAAAAATTAGCAATTTAATATAGGTAACTGTTATATCATTATAACGATGTGTAAATTAGGGGGGGTGTTGAATTTCCGCCTTTCATTTTTAAAAAATAAAGTAAGCCTCTGTCTCCTTTTTTTGTAGCATATCGCCACAATCAAAGGTGGTAGAGACTTTTTAAAAAAATGAAAACTCAGACTTCAGAGTGCCTTACCAACACATTGGTATAACTTTATAATTATATTCAGTTAGAAAGCCCCATGGTGGGAGGAAATGGCCACTCTGGGGAAAGGTTAAGGAAAAATGGCTGCCATGTGGGCAGGACTAGGAAAATCCAAACCTTCCTGCTCACACAGCAGCCCTCCAAACTTTAGTGTGATCTGTCCCAAAACTTCACAGCAAAACAGGTTTGTGAAAGTTCAGAGAAAAGCCAGGGAATCCCTGGAAGGGGCAAAAATGTACAACAGTGCTGTGGGGAAGCAGAGGGGGGGGGGACTTCCCCAAATCCTCAAACCTTAAGCAAATATCCTATGTGAAAACATCCAAGGTCTCAAGATCTCTTTCCCAGCTTTCTACAGAATTCTGACCTTGACAACGAAAAGCAATTCTAAGTAAAATGCCTTGCAATGTTTTTGAAATGGCAAAATAATACTGATAGTAATAGCTTGAATATCTGTGGGTAAATTGTTCTGTACAAGTCTGTTATAATGGTTGGGAGCAATGGCTGAACATGATAGAGCTTGCCTGGGAGAAGTCCCAAGTGGACTGAGACCAAGGTCTGTTTCTTGGCCAATTTCTAAGCTGAATAGAAACAAACAAACAAATATGATTATATTTTCCTTTCTAGTCAAAACAATGAGCAGAAGGCAGTTTCTCCATGGACAGGGAGGATTTTTTTAAAAAAGAAAAAAAAACACCTATAATTCCTCCCCCTTTGGAATGTCTCAGGTTATATTTTCAGATCCCTCATGTATCTACCAGAAAGTTTTACGTATTTCTGGGTTTTTTTTTTTTTTTAAATGGCCTATTTTTCATTTTAGGGGGATAAACGTCAAATGGTATTGTTCTCCAGAAAATGAACTAAGTGTATGATGATCAGGGCTGGCATCAGCATACACTGAGGTGGTACAAAGCACAAAAAACGCTGGCTGAAGATAAACGAAAATGTATAAAGATAATATTTAATTCCGAGTTCAATAATACAGTCATATAACTATATAAAGCCAAGGTTTCTTTTTCTTTTTAAAATAATTTTATTTATAAGTTTTCAGGAAAAAAGGAAAATAAAACTTGACATACATAATAACACAAATCTTGTATAACAAGATATTAAGCTTTTGGAGTTATATACAATGCTTGATATTTTATATAGCGATACTTATCCATCCAGTTATACAATTTTTTCCATCTTCTTTTAAATATCTCTTCATCTCTACCCTGTAACATTGTAGACACTTTATCCATTTCTACCACCTCTAATACCCTCTAATGTATATTAATTCCTCAAATGGTATTGTTCTCCAGAAAATGAACAAAGTGTATGATGATCAGGGCTGGCATCAACATACACTGAGGTGGTACAAAACACAAAAAACGCTGGCTGAAGATAAATTTCCAATACTTGGCAAACAAAATACGTGCTGCTGTAATTATGTACATGATGACATATTTCTCTTCTGATACGTAAACATCTGGAAGTATATTTAACAAAAAAAATTCTGGAGCTAAAAGTATATCCCTCTCTAGGATTTCTAAAATAAATGTATGTATTTAATTTTATTTATAAGTTTTCAGGAAAAAAAGGAAAAGAAAATATGACATACATAATAATACAAATCTTGTATTACAAGATATTAAGCTTTTGGAGTCATATAAATGCTTAATATTTTATATAGCAATACTTATCCATCCAGTTATAGAATTTTTCCCATCTTCTTTTAAATTTCTCTTCATCTCTACCCTGTAACATTGTAGACAATTTATCCATTTCTACCACCTCTAATACCTTGTATATTAATTCTTTTTTAGAGGGTATTCCCTCTTGTTTCCAATACTTGGCAAACAAAGCATGTGCTGCTGTAATTATGTACTTGATGACATATTTCTCTTCTGATCTGTAAACATCTGGAAGTATATTTAACAAAAAAAAATTCTGGAGCTAAGGGTATATCCCTCTCTAGGATTTCTAAAATAGGTTTATGTATTTTATGCCAATAACGCTGTGTTACACTGCACCTCCACCAAATATGGTACAAGGTGCCCACATTATTTTTACATTTCCAACAATTTTTTGATTGGCTTGGACAATATTTTGTCAACTTGTACAGAGACCAGTGCTATGAAACATTTTATACATATTTTCCTTATATGGAATTGATCTTAAGTATTTTGCAGATTTCCACATCTTGGACCAAGTATCTACATCAATAGTATCAATAGTATGTCCTATGTCCTGCATCCATATAATCATAGAGCTTTTTACAGTTTTGTCATGTACATAATCATCAAGAAGAAAGTTATATATCTTCTGTATTAGCTTATCACTTGTAGACAACCAAAGTTTATCTAGGTCAGATTTCCCTCTATAAAACCCCCTAGTTTTGTCTTTATCATAACTCGCTTTCAACTGCATAGTTTCCCACCATGTCAAATTAATATTTTGTTTCGCAAGATTGTTTTGCGAGATCAAATTATCATCTCCATCTAATAGGGTTTCATAGCTTATCACTTTTGAATGTGTCATAAGAGAGGGTTTGATAAAAGCTTCTAATGGTGATATCCATCTCGGAGTTTGGTTATAAAACCACTCCTTAACTTCTGTCCAAATCTTATTTAATGCTCCCCTTATGGTATGCTGTTTAAAGTTAGAATCTATTTTTTTTTTTCCATACCATAGGTCCATCCCATAGCTATGTCATGACCCTCAAGAGTTAGGACTCTTTTATTTTCTTTCTTTCTTTCCTGTAATATTTTCCACTTAATGCGTGCAATTTTGTTTGACTGTACAAATTTTCTACAGGTTACATCTAGATCTTTAAAGAATTTAAGATTTCTCAGAACCGGTATGTTTTGGGCCAAAAAAAGAAACCTAGGCAAGATGTTCATTTTAAGCAATGCTTTCCCCCCATAAATGATAACTTCAACAGCCCCCATTTTGATAGATCTTTTTTTATGTCTTGGAGTAGTTTAGTGTAATTATCTTCTATTAATGTATTATTTCTTTTAGTAATTATCACTCCAAGATATTTTACTTTTTAAACTATGTTCATAGAAGATAGGTTTTGAATCCTCTGTATTTGTTTTACTGAACAGTCCTTTGTTATAATATTTGTTTTGTTATAATTAATTTTAAGACCAGAGACTTTCCCATAGCTTTCAATACATTCCAAGAGGTGAGGTGGTGATTCAATGGGGTCTTCTATTATAAAGGCTAAATCATCCGCAAAGGCTTGTAGTTTAAAAACTTCATCTTTAACTTTTAGACCTTTTATCTGGTTGTTTCCCCGAACTAAGTCCGTTAAGGTTTCCAAATTAAATATAAATAGCAATGGAGACAAGGGACAACCCTGCCTCGTTCCCTTTTGAATGTGTATATTCTGTGTCATGTTGCCATTTACTATCACCTTTGCTTGTTGAGTTGTGTATATTGCTTTGATCATTGTATAGAAGTTTTCACCACACTCCCATTTTGCAAATTTTTGTAACATGAAGTCCCAGTTTACCCTATCAAAAGCTTTTTCTGCATCTAGGAATAATAATGCTACTTGTTTTCCCGGATGTAGCTCATAATATTCTAGCACGTTCATGATTACCCTTATATTATTTTTAATCTGTCTTTTTGATAGAAATCCTGCCTGGTCTTGATGTATAATATCAATTAGAACTTTTTTCAACCTTATCGCGATTATAGATGCAAATATTTTATAATCAGCATTTAACAGCGAAATTGGTCTGTAGTTTTTAATATCTTTCTCATCTGAATTTGGTCTATGAATTAGGGTAATCAAGGCTTCTTTCCAGGAGTCTGGCATCATTCCTCTCATAGTTATATCTTGTAGCAGATCCTTGTATGGTAGCATAATTTGATCTTCAAACCTTTGATATACCTCTGTTGGTATACCATCTGGTCCTGGGGCTTTGTTTCTTTTCTGTTTTCTAATTGCCTCTGTTATCTCAAAACAGGATATTGAGCTGTTTAATAAAGTTTTTTGTTTTTCATCAAACATCTTCTTATTCCATTTTGTTATGTATTCTTTAGTTATCTGAGGATTTAATACTTCTTGCTCATATAACTTATAAAATTTTTCTACAACTTCTTTTATTTCTTGCAGATTTAATTTTTCTTCTTGTTTATAATCTCTTAGTACTTTAATTGTCTTTTTCACTCTTTCTTTTCTTAATTTATAGGATAACCATCTTGATGGTTTATTGGCATGCTCAAAATAAAATTGTTTTGTATATTCCATATTTTTGGCTATTTCTTGTGTTAGGATGAGATTTATCCGATGTTGTAATAATTTTATATTGGATTTAATTTGTTCTATATTTCTACCTTTCCAAGGTATTCTTACAAGAAACAACAGTAATGCAGAAAAATAAAGTCCCAAAAATTTCAGTGTGTCTCAC
>NW_015172052.1:446316-461105 GCF_001447785.1 Gekko japonicus | reverse complement strand
GTGTGTCTCACTCCTGTTTTATTGTAATTCCATAGTCCAACTTGACATACATTCATATAGTGGATTCATATAGTTCCTGGAAAATTCATATAATCTTGAAATCCATAAGCCATAAAGATGTGTAGTCCGGATGCAAGCTGCCGCATTTTGAATAATTCTTTTTCAAAACCAATAGACTACAGTGGAACTAAATACAAATTCAAGACATGCACAACTGAGGATAAACAATCAGACAATATGTATAAATTGCATAGATATATAATATAAACACACAGAAAGACTCACCCCAATCTCAGTAGAACCACATACAGAAACCAGTTTATTCAGTCACAAAGTTTTCCAGGAGCTATATGAGTTGTTACTGTTGTTTCTCGTAAGAACACCTTGGCGTTACATAGTTATATGACAGTATTATTGAACTCAGCATTAAATATTATTTTTATACATTTTTGTTAATCTTCAGCTAGCAGTTTTGTGTGTTTTATACCATTTCATGTATGCTGGTTCCCCTTCTTTTTTATTTCCTTACTCTGAGGTGGAAGCAATACCAGGACATAGGGCTTGTGGCAGGGCCCACAATTGTCATTTCCCCCACGCTCACTGGCTAGCACTCACTGACTAGCACTCCACCACCCATGCTCCATTGCTAGTGTGATTAGGGAAAGGGCTGCAAGCAGTGCAGGCAGCTGTGAGCATTGGCAGTAGTGGGAAGCTCACAAACAGCAGTGGAAGGACACACAAGCAAGTGAGAGTCATGTAGATGGGTGGGAAAGAAGGAGGATATGAGAGGAAGGTCTGGGGGTGAGCAGAGGAAGGGAGGGTACTGGGGGAACTCTCTGCCCAGGGCCCACCAAAAACCTGTAACCAGTCCTGATGATGATGATTGGTTGATTCACCCCCACACACACACTATTATGAAATTAATAAGAATGCATGAAGATACCCTTTCTATAACTTTATAGAGTGTGGTATAGTGAACATCCCAAGTGGGAATTAAGATTGCTGGGGAAAAGATCAACAACCTCAGATATGCAGACGATACCACTCTAATGGCTGAAAGTGAAGAGGACCTTAGGAGCCACTTGCTCAGGGTAAAAGAGGAGAGTACAAAAGTGGGCTTGAAGCTCAACATAAAAAAAAAAAAAACTAAGATCATGGCATCCGGCCCCATCACTCCTTGGCAAATAGAAGGGGAAGTTGTGGAAGTAGTGACAGACTTCACGTTCCTAGGATCCCAGATCTCCGCAGACTGTGACAGCAACCATGAAATTAAAAGACACCTGCTCCTTGGGAGGAAAGCGATGGCGAACCTCAACAGCATGATAAAAAGTAGAGACATCACCCTGCCAACAAAAGTCCGCATGGTCAAAGCAATGGTATTCTCAGTAGTCATGTATGGCTGCGAGAGTTGGACTATAAGGAAGGCTCAATCCTAAAAGAAATCAACCCTGACTGTTCCCTGGAAGGCCAGATAATGAAACTGAAGCTCAAATACTTTGGCCACCAAATGAGAAGGTAGCACTCACTGGAGAAGACCCTGATGCTGGGAAAGATTGAACGTCAAAGAAGATGGGGACGACAAAGGATGAGACGGTTAGATAGTGTCATAGATGCAACGAACATGAAGTTGAGCAAACTTCAGAGGACGGCGGAAGACAGGAAGGCCTGGTGTGATCTGGTCCATGGGGTCGCGAAGAGTCGGACTCAACTGTGCGACTGAACAACAACAAATAGTGAACATAATAACATAAGAATAACCCTGCTGGATCAGACCAGTGGTCACTACTCAGATACCTGAAGAAGTGAGCAGTGACTCATGAAAGCTCGTACTCTACCACAAATTTTGTCAGACTTTAAGGTGCTACTGGACTCTTACTCTTTTCTACTGCTACAGACAGACTAACATGGCTACCCATCTTGGTACTGTATTAAGGATAAATAAAAGATAAGACCTATGTATGTTGACCTGAGCTCCTTGAAAGAAGAGTAGAATAAAAGTATAATGGTATGTATCCAATCACACCGTTTCCCCTGCAGAATACCTGTTGATTTACAGAGGAGAGGACAGTGCTGCTATTTTTGAGGGTCCACTCACTCCCCCCACCCCGGGGCAGGGTCTCAAGAGACTGTAGCAGGGCAGGAAACTGGGAAGGTTCTGCTCTGCAAAGTCTGTGAATGGTAATTATAATAATTTCTGATGCTGTTATAAGAGTCTTTTGGCTTTATCTGTTTTCATGGCTGGTGATCCCAATCCTTTTATTTCATTTATGCCATTCATACACCCCTTATAGGTCATTAATTTACAGTGTTATCCTAACCAAAGTTGCACCCTTCGATGTCCATTGAAGTCAATAGACTTAGAATAATACGACTCTGCTTAGGAACATACTGTTATACTCCATGTATATGTAGCTGAGGCACAAGTAATCCTGAAAGTTAGAGTTGCCAGGCCTGCCCTAGGAACTGGCAGGGGGCAGGGGAGGTCTTATTGGTGGTCAGGGGGCCCCTCACCAGTGACATACTGATGTCACTGCCGATGTGCCAACAACACTTCCTATGTGCACTGGAAGTGACATCAAATCACCAGGGATGCTCTAGCATTTGATAACTATGGTTTAATGATAGAGTTTTGTGCAAATGCCAGAGCATTTCCAGCATCCCCTAGCAATGTGATGATCTCACTCCTAGCCATATGGGGAGTGACGTCAACATGCCAGGATGTTGCTGATGTCCCCCAGTTTTTGTACCATTTCCCCTGCCAGTCAGCTGAGCCGTGGCAGGGAGCACCCACTGAGTGTGGGTGTCCCCACCCCAAGCAGGACCCTGGCATCCCTACTGAAAGTCCATACATTCTATGGAGGAAAAATTGGTGTGTTGGTATAGAAAATGGCACAAAAATGACTCACAGGTATATTTCACATTAGGGAAAAAGCAAAAACAAAATGGGGATTTTTTTTTTTTTTGTCACATTAGGAGAGATGAAAAATTCAGTGGCTGATAATAAAGCCTCTTGTGAAAATAGACCAACTAGGGATCACATCTCATTAAAAATATACTAGATTAGTTTTCTGGCTTTTAACTGAGTAATATAACAGGAAACCCAAAGCATGGAATATTTTAGGTAGATTATTTTAAATTATCTTTTGCCTGCTTTAAAGAGTTCCTTAACTTCATTCTAGGACCTTGCCCTGTTCTAGTTCAGAGCACAGTAGGCATCCTGTCTCCATCTTGGTTTGTCTGAAATTAAAGTTAATTTTCAGGGACTTGAACCATAAATACTAAAACCACCACTGGATGTTTACTTCTTTTCAATGACAAAGGTCTCCCAATATATATATATTAGAAATGGATATCAATAATTAAAAGAGTATTTTTCCCCCAAATTGGTATGTCAAACTGTTTGTTTGTTTATTATTTGTATTTATATTCCACCCATCCTCTGGACGGGCTTAGGGCGGGTAACATCATATTATAATAAATATATTACAATTTAAAACACAATATAAACATTAAAGTCAGTGGGTACAGCTTAAGACAAAAATCAGCTGGCTATAAAGATTCTGGTCTGATGATGCAGATGGAATAAAGGCCAGTTGTCAGTGGGTGGGTGGGTGACAGCAACCTCAGGGAGGCCATACATAGGGAGGCCATACATTCTGCCTCAGCTAAAGGCCTGGCAGAACAACTCCGTCTTGCAGGCCCTGCGGAATTGAAGGAGATCCCGCAGGGCCCTGATCTCAATAGGGAGCATGTTCCATCAGACTGGGGCCAGGGCGGAGAAAGCCCTGGCCGTGGTCGAGGCAAGATGGACATCCCTCGGGCTATGGTGAAGGCAGAGACAAATGAATTTTGTCAATGAAACCAATAAATCCTGAACATTATGTCATTAGATACTATTTAAAATTTAATTTTGTTATTTAGCTTTTACTATATAATACAGAAAACAAACATTGTTAAGAAATGGCATGGTGCTAAGCAATATGTGTGTTTATATGTGCACACATGCACACACACACACGCCATTGTGTTCTCTGTCTGTATGTCTGTCTGTCTATCTAGGATCCGACAGATTTCCTTATTCACTAGGGTCCTTACTCAATCAGAAGTATGAAAAAACCTTACACTAGCACCTTATGCTAAATTACACATAGCATCTCCCAAACACTTGTCACTTGCACAAGATGTTGTAAAAACCATTTCTGGGCATTATAAAACATAGGGAGGAAAGCATTAAGTATTGCGCAAAATCTTGCACAAGCAGAACTGTACTAAGGTTGAATCTGCATTTGCATTTTTAAATTAGTTTCATGCTGCTGTGACGCCGTCTTTCTCTATGCTTGTTTGAATGTTGTTTGGAGAAGATTCCTTTAAAGCAGTGCGGAGGTGCAATGATAGTGGAGCTGCCCCGAAAGGACGATAAACATATGTGGACGTGCAAAAGTATGCTAGCACTCTTGAGGTGTGAAAACGACACCAAATGTAGACAGCTTTTTTGAAGACGGAGTCCAAAGGCTGGGATACCAGTGGGAAAGACAAATGCAGATTCAGCCTAAGTCTATTTATGTCTCTGCTTGCACATCTCTGGATCCAAACCAATCTAAATATCACTGGTATTCATCTGAGTAGTCGGGAGTGGAGATTACTAATCTGGACAAAACCTGGAGAGAATTTATAACGTAAAAACTTATTGTTCTTCATATATGGAATACAATGGCTTGGATGCTGCAGAAGATTTCTACATGCACTGGAGTCTTTGCACAAGCCAAAGTGTAAAATTGCTTCAGATTCGTTGTAAATTAATTTTTTACCTGTAGCACAATCCTGAGGAGAAAACATTTTTAAAAAAATCTCTCTCAAGCAACAGTAGATTACATTTTAATCTCCTCCAAAGATACATCTCCCAGTTTGAGATATTGAAGTAATGGATTTGAGGTGTGGGAGGGATGCCTTCAGAATCCATGAAGCTTTTATTTCAAGGAAGTTTGATTAGCTTTGGAGGGGGTGTAGATTCAGGTTGGATCACTGTTCTACTACAAAGCTGAGCAATACATTAAAAAACAGTAAGTCAATATCTGAAAAATCAACAATGTAGAACAGCCAAAGGTCTTTTCTAGAAAGCCGAAAGTCAAAAGTACAAGATGATTAATGATGATAGCCCCTATCGATCCTATTACCAAACAAATTCACAAACAACTGATCTTTGTTCCGGGGAGCTAAAGTTCCTCTTGACTTCAGAAATCTAACATTCACTAATTTATTACATGTGAAGCAAGGTCACTGAATGCTTTCCCCGCAATCAATGATATTAGAAAATGCATTAATCCTTGGACATGAATCCATGGCATGCCCCTTGGGAGAATGCAGAAGATCCAAAATGACTTTCACGGTGTGTTGGAAGTTAGGGTTCCCCCCCCCTTACTGTCCTGAATGCAATGTACAATTTGAGTTAGCGAATGTAAAGTGTTACTTCTTATCTATCATCTGTCTGACTTTCCCCCCCAGGAAACATAAAACATATTTCCTACATCAGCCACTAGTTAGTGCATTGCAGAAAAGTATACGCAATGGAAGCATAATAGTACATTTCATATCCTGCCAGTTGATAGAACACAACAGATTGAAATGCATATTTCAGGGCTGGGTACTACCATGCACTCATATGTAACAGGTCTATATTTCCTATTCAGTTTAGTAGGAAATCATTAAAAATGCAGGATATGTTAAAGCAAAAACATAAAAATCAAAGTCAGTTGTATTTTAGCTACTACTGTGCAAAATTTCCTTTAATTTCCTATTAATTTCATAGCCACATCTTTGATACCACTGCCAAAAATGCCTTGGTGTTGCTTTGATGTTGTTTGGGGCCTTTTTTGTTCTCACAGCTGCTTCCCCCCCCCCAACAAGCCGTTTGCCTTTTTCTGGCCTCATCACCCTTGCAGATGTTTGTCTACACTGCAATTTCATCCAGTTAACTCTTACTACCCATCCAGTTTCCCTTGAATAGTGGACATTGTGTCAGAGGTAAAGTTGTTATTTCATCAATAAAATCACGTGGGTCACCAAAGCTAAGAGGATCACATGGCAAGTTAAACAAATGAGACCAAAGAGAGTGAGAAGATAAAAATGACTCAGAGAAGAATGGTATTGAAGTACAGCTAACATGTTCCCATGGAGTGCAGAAAATTGCTCAGAACTGGAGGCACTTTTGACAGTCAGAAAATGAATATGAAGTACGGTCATTTTGACCCTGTAAATACTAGCTGAAGCCTTATTCGACTTCAAGCATTGTTTATTATCATTCAGTGCTTTGTATGTCAAACCTGTTGCAATCAGAGTCGAGTGCATGAAATGACATCCTAGTGACATTTGGAAAGAAATGTGGCTTTGCATTGGTGAACCATGTCAGATCAACAGAGAGTCTAAATCATCTGTTCAGAAGACTGAACAATTCTTGCTCTCTCTTCCCAAACAGACCACCAGCATTCTCAGCTGTTTAAAACTGTCTGGTTAAGTCAGAAGCCATACAGTTCCTCTTCCAGCCAGGGATACAAACACAGAAGCCTGCTATGACAGACCCCTTCCTCTTCCCTCCCTCAGAGGCAAAATTTCCCATTTTTCTGTTCCCTTCTGTGATTGAACCGTCCATATAATATGTCTTCTTCTTTAGCTAAGAAGTCTGGCTGTCCCACCCTTTGACAGTTCAGTATTTTGGCTTTATGGCCACAGCAGGACCTTTGTGGTTTAAGGAGAAGCAAGCGGATATGGTTTGATTTATTGGTTCATCAGGCCACCTTTCTCTATCCTCCCTCTGTGGCAAAAATTCTGGGAGGGTGGTACTTTTGGGTTACAAGTTCCCCTCAGGGGGGCGTAGGGTTTGGGGTTCCTGTAGCCCCAGTGGGGATTTTTCTTCTGGGATACTTTTTGGGGGGCTGCCACATGCGGACAGTAATGTTTGGGCATGGGTGGCCATCTTGTGTCCAAAAACGGCTATTTTAGGCTGGGTTCGGTTAGACCCGATACAGGGAAAGGGCCCTCTGAGGGCAAACACACTGCTTCCAAGCCACTGGCTAAGAGGACATCAGCAGCCCATTCATTGTCCAATGAGGACAAGGAGGCACAGGAGAGGCTTTTGATACTCAAGAGGCTGGCCACCTTAGAGAGGGCCAAGGGTGTTACAGTGGCTGGTGGCAGGTTTGAGACACCGAGGCTGACCAGGAAGGCCCAGTTTGACCACTTAATGAAAGTGTGCTAGCCTGTCTCTCTGTTCTGGAGAGCAGGTCTGGTTCACCTCTTCATGGAGGGAATGATGCTGTGCTGGAGAGGCAGGGAGAATCAAGCCAGATGGGGGCGAGCAAGGAGAATCCATGGGTGGAGGGTGATGCTGTAGCGGTGACTGTTGCAGCCCCGGAAGATGTTGCAGCCTGCTTCTGCACAACATGGGCTGTCCTGACCTTGGGAACCCTGGGGTCAGGCAGCTGCTTCAGGATCTCTAGTTGTGGCCCCCACTGGTTCACAAGCACCAACTGGTTCACAGTCTCCATACACTTCCCAAACCTCCTAGCCACTTTCCCCCAGTTCTCCTGTCTGTGTTAAACTGCTCTCAAGCTAAGGCTGAAATCAATCAAGGCAGAATTCTGACTTTCTCCAGTCAAGGCAGAAATCGGAATTGTATCCCCTCAGCATCCAGCTCTCTCAAATCTCTGTCTGTTCAGCTGATGCTGACCAATCAGATTGCTCAGAGCAGCCTGTCACCCAAAGCTCTGTGGCTCTGTGAAGTATTAACCCTTCACAGTCCTGTAGCTTTATGTACAGCACTTGTCAGCCTCTTTAAATATGCTGTCCATCACACCTACTTTGTATGCCTGCTTGAGGGATGTTATCAAATAAGTTGTTCCCACTCAGAACGAAAGTCTCATTGTCTCTCCTCCCCTAACCGTGTTAATGAAATTTGACTGTAACATGATGATAGCAATATTAACATTCAGGTGGTATCCCTTTATTTCTTGATGCACACTTCAATATGTCTGATGCACTGAACATTCACATTTGTAATTCTTAAATGACCCTATTAAATTAGAAAGGGTTCTTACGGGGTTAGCCAAACTCAAACCTGAGGTTGCATTTCTCCAAAAAACCTAATCTCTCCTCTGATTTCCCTATTTTGTCCAAATTTCTATGTTTCCACCAACAAATATTAGCCCCTGGCTCCTCCAAATCCAGAGGTGTGGCTATTCTTGTATCCAGAAACTTTAATTTTCAAATCGAAACCACTGTGATTAACCCCATGGGGAAATATATATTCTCTAAAGGCCAGCTGTAAGATCAACACAATCACGCTGTCCTTGCTTTATTCTCCAAATTCTAATCAGATATCATTTCTCAGGGAAACTCTGGTTAAACTCTTTGAATTCCAGGAAGGGAAGATATTTGCAGGAGGTGATTTGAACTTAGTAGCAGATGACAACTTTGACAGATCACATAGTTCCAAGTATAGTAAGGTGAAATCTTGTTCTGATACAGGGTTACCTGCATTGCTACAATCATTTGAACTATATGATATCTGGCATTACCTTCACCCTAAGGACAGGGACTATACTTTTTATTCACTAAGACATGATTCTCATCGCAGAATAGATTATTAGTACCTTTAACATCGCTAGACAAGGTAATTTCATCAAGCATTGGCCCTAAACTGTGATCTGATCACTCTTGGGTGGATTGTGTTTTCACCTTAGAGGTTACAAAACATATCAGACAAGACTGGCTTTTTAACAAATTTCTTTTGTTTAATAAAGTATTCTGTAAGGACATAGAAACCCAAATTTCAGATTATCTAAAAACAAACAACACTGTTTATTCTTCCCCAGAATATATATGAGATGTCTTAAAGGCTGTTTTGAGAGGCTTCCTGATCTCCAAATCAGCATTTCTGCAGAAATTAAAAAAAAAAACCAAGTGAGGGCAAAGATTATAGAAAATATCTCATGTTTGGAAAAATTACACAAGGAAAGAGGTAATAGGCTCTCTTTCCCCTCACTTGCAGAGATGAGGAGTTGGTAATCAAAGACCGGTCTTTTTCATTGAATTACCTTGAGTCTCACCTGGCACCTGCCTTACTGTCCTTTAGGCATGAGGCCAGGACACCACCACCATCACTACTACTTCTTTGCAGGCTTTTAACTTTTTAGTTGTTTTTATGGTCTGCTTCTAACCTTAATGTTGTTTTCTGATGTTTTTATGCCCCCTATGTACGGATACTTATTTTTACAGATAGGGGGCACATGAAGGGTAAGGAGATGTTTCTGCACTCTCGGGGCACTCTCCAGGGGTGCAGAAAAATCTTACAACTTTTAAAAACTATACAGGGGATACTTAACCCCCCCAAGTAAAACAGCTTTCTTTGCACAAGCACAGATAACAGACTTACTGAGGCTGTCTGGCCTCAAACTTCTCCAAACTGGCAGGGCTGAGCACAGTGGGGCTGCAGCTCCCTAAGCCAGCCGAGGCACAGGAAAAGCTGCTGAAGCCATGAGGGAAGCTGCCGCAGCAAGAACCATCCCCACCACTGCTGGGACTGCCACCACAAGAACCATCCCCACTGCTGCCAGGGTTGTGGCAACTGAAGGGCCAGAGCTTCCCAAGCCAACACCGGGGAAATGTGTCAAGCCACAGAAGAATGGTGGCCCACCTCATGGGGACCTGTGGACCCCCCAGCTACCCCAAAAATACAGGGTGGGACCCTAGAGGCCCAAAGCAAGAGCCTTCCAAAGGTCAAGCACAAGTGAGTAAATGAGGGAGGAGGGAAGGGAAAGCATTGACTTATCTTTCCAAAGAGCAGGAACAATGGGGGCTGAGGGAAGAGATGCTGAGCACAAACATACCCACTCACACACAGGAAGACAGACAAGCACCAGAGACAAGGGGGGAGGAGTCAAGCCACAACACACTACACAACATTTTGTTGTGGGTCCCCTCTTGTTATTCATAATTTCCCATGTTACTTTTTTATTATTTCAGTGCATTGTTTTTTATTTTGTGAGCCACCTCTTTCAGATCTCTGGAGAGGGTTTTGTGTGTGTGTGTGAGAGAGAGAAAGAAATATATATGTGAATGAAATTGTGGACAAACTTTTTACCACAGCTGGAGTGTAAATCAAACATAACCATCAATTAAATGATATGTTGTGGTATTCCGCACATAGAGCCTTAAGTTGTTTTCTTTGTTAAAATGAATAGGGTTCCCAATTTTTTTTTTTTTGGGGGGGGGAGAGTACAGAGACCACTTCCCCTGGATATAAGGCAGCTTTGGAAAGCAGAATCTTATTTCACCACTTCCCTGCTGAGTCCTCTCACATGTCCAAATTCTGCCCTCCTCAGGTATTTCTCCAAGAATTTCCCCAGTCACAGTTGGCAACCCTAAAAATGAAGGTGGTATGAAATAACATAGATCCCCTAAATAGCACTTTTCTATCTCCTTTTTACTCTGCCTAACATATTTTGATCACCAGAATGATAAGCAATATAGCATAGGCTATAAACACCAAGTAGCTACTGTGAAGTGCCTCTTGTGGTTCTTATTCAAAACGATGGCTTTTCAAAATATAGACATATATATCATATATGCCAGTTTACTAGCTGAATTGTCGAAACAAATGGCTTTCCTAAACAATGAAAGCTCTAAACAAGCTTTTGTGGTGATACTCAGTACAAATTGTGGCATATTTAGGGGCAAGCTACTTCTAACTATAGACTTCAGACCTCATAAAAAGAGTTCAGAAAGTCACCATCCATGATACCTGTTAGTAGGTAAATCTGTTAGTAAGCTAAATCTGAAGGCTGCATTTTGAAACCTGCTAGAATATGTTGACTGCAATCCTAAACAATGAGTCAGTTTGATGTAGTGGTATCAGCAAGAGACTGCAGTCAGGGTCATGGGGGGGTGGCTGTTGCCAGTAAGATGACATCAGTTCTAAGAAAATCCATTAAAAATGACTCCCTAAAGGATTCCCTAAAAGGACTCCCAGAAAGGACTAACATCATTTCTGGTGTTTCCCCAGAAGTGACAGCATGCCACATCAGCATGATTACCCTTTATTTTTTTCCCTCCTGCCATTGCTCTGAGGAACAGTGGGAAATGAGAGACAAGGGTGGGGAATCCCCCCGGGGGGGGGGATTGGCAACCCTGAGTGGTAAGAGTCTCCAAAAACCCAGGTTCAAATCCTCATTGTGCCATTGCTAGGTAGACTTGGACCAATCTTTCCATCTAACCTACCTCACAGGATTGTTGTTGTACAGATAAAATAGAGGAGTGACAGTGTTGGTAAGCTGCTTTGGGTCTCCACTGGGTAGGAGGAAAGCAGAGTTTGAATAAACACACCTATTTTAATCTATGGAAGGCAATGGTCTTTGAATGGTATAACTCTATTTGGGATGTCACTGCCAGGCTTCTATTTTATGTGGGAATATTTCCAAAATAAAGTTATGAAAATCAAAGAGCTTAGGCTGGAGTAAATATGACTAGGATTGCACTGTAGATCCTGCCTAGTTCTTGTTGCAACCTGTGTCAGGGCTGTAACTCTAAGGGAGACCTCCTGTTTCCCACTGGCACCCAGTGAGGTCGGGGGGGGGGAGAGCGATACTTGAAAGCAATGGTCATATCAGCAGCATGACATCACTTCCAGGAATTCATTTTCCCTGCCCCCCACCCACAACCCTCCCTCTCCTACGGGTTGCCAGCCAATGCCACCGGTTGCCTAATATCACTACTATAATGGGCTGGTATGACTGTATCTTCTTCCACATGGAAAAAGACAAAAAAACCAAACTTTCTCCTCATAGAAAACCGACATGTTCTAGTTTTCTATTTCTATGGATTTAATTTGTATGGAGAAGCAGTAAAGCAGTATGAGTCCCCCCACCTGAAGTAATGCAGTCCCAGGTTACCACCTCAATGAGAGAACTATACCAAAATTTCAGAGGGTTTAATTTCATTGTTTTATATTTTGGTACTATTTTATCTTTATGGTTACAGAGTGGGTGGGATGAAAGGGGGGGGGGGCTTGTTTACAAGCTCCTGGGGTTTTCTATATTGGAAATTTGTTTTATTATTTTATAGGATGCCAAGTGGCCTTTAGGCATAGTTGTCTATAAATGAAATTTATTATTACTATTATTATTATTACTGTTATGATTACCCGCTATATTGTGTTAAGCCCCTTGGGTCATAAGTAAAATGTACAATTTTAATAGAAAGGAAATCAATCTTCGGCACTGGCGTTACTAGAATGTAACAAAATTATACAACCCTGTTTCATTTTAAGCAACAATAATAATACTTTGAACTTGCCAAGCAGTTTCCATCAGAGAAATGCAAATGTTGATGACTTATGCCACACAGTGTTGAAGTTCCCAAAAAAAAGAGGCAAAGTAAAAAGGAGAAATATCTTGCTCAAGAAGACCATGTTACTGAGGATCACTTCACATGCTACATTTTTTGTAGTATACCTAATATATTTTATTAGAGTTACCAACAACTTGGAGAAAAAAAGTTGTACCCCTTTAACAAAGGCTAAATGGGATGCTATTTACCACGTGATTTTATTTACCCCTATGCCATGAAGAAGCTTCAACCGTCCATTTCCACCACTTGGAAAGGGCAAGATATTTTTTTGTTCAGGTTGTTGGCAACTCTGTATTTTATATGTACCCATGATACCCACATGTATCTTCAGGTATGCCTGCAGCTTTCTGTGGAGTCTATACTTGGGTAGGAAGTTAGGTTTCCTGTAGATGATGAATGAAAAAGCTTTGAGCAGGTGTATAATTGAAAACTGATGCAGCCCAAGGTGTTCAGATCTTGGCCATGCATTGATGAATGTACTAGCACTGAATAAGGCTGCAATCCTAAAATGCTTTCCTGGAAGTAAGCCCCATTGTTGATAATATAGTTCCATAAGTCACAGCAGGGTTAATGTGATTATTCTGTCTCCCAGTTCATGCAAAGGTGTCCCCACTACTTCTCACAGAAACCCACAACTCTATACAGCTCTCCTGCCTTCAGTTGTGTAATGTATCCAGTCCAGACCGCGTGGCCGGCTCAGGCTCCACATGGTCAGAGACAAATGTTGAGCTTCACTCCAAGAGACAGTGGACTATGCGGATCCTAGCCCGCTCCAATCAGGGGGCTAGGTTCCCGGCCGAGAGCCTATGGGACTCTCGGCCACTGTAAATAACCTATAGGGAAGTAGGGGTGTGTTTTGGGTGGCGGTTTCTCGGGGGATATAAGCCAGCCTGCGAGCCGGCCAAAGTCGTCTTGTTCCTGATCGAATAAAGTACGCTTTGCTGAAATCACTTTCTGTCTGCGTACTTTTCAAGTTGTATCCTTCATTTGAGCTATAAAATGTTATTCGCCAAAATGTCAGTGTGAAATGTGCTTGCATAATATAAATGCGTTTAATACTCAGGCTTCTATGATTAATGCTTTTTTACCTCCTCACCATGAGCAGAAAGTGTCAAGAAAGGGAAGACAATAAGAGATGGCCAGAAATGGTTTGGGACTGCGGAGATGCTTTTCACCAGAGCCGAAGAGCAATTCTAGGCTTTTCCACCATTTCATGGAATCTTAAAGATTAATCCTTTGGGTGATCACTCAGCCTGCTCTCTGCTAAAATATTTACTTAACCTGAATATGTGCTCTGGGCATGTGAAGAAGCTGCATTCACATTGTAAGACAATTATTTAGAACTCTTGAAAAAAATGACCAGTGTTCTCTGATGATACCTGCAATTACTAATACAATTCAGAGGAAAACTTAGGGGGGAGTTCATCCATTACTAATTGCTGCTGATGGAACAATATAGGTGTGATCTCAGAAGTGGCTGCCGGGCAGCATTGGCAACAATCTGGGGGAAGATATATCCCTTTAACAGAGGCTTAGTATCAGCTGATGCTGTTTACCTCTGTGACCAATGCTCCCTCTAAGCTGCGGAGTCTTGTGAGCAAAAGTTCTACTTTGTGAGCTACTAGCATTAAAGTTGTGAGCGAGCAATTTGGCTGCTGCATCAATTAGTCTGCTCTGGAGCCATCTTTCCTGAGCAAAGGCAAAATATGTGTGAGCTAGAGGCTAAAAAGCTGTGAGCTAGCTCACACTAACTCAGCTTAGAGGGAACACTGTCTGTGTCGACTCCTGGCTTGAGATCAGCCTGCAAGAAAAGACACCTGCAGTCACATGACTAGCAGTGGTGATGTAATTCTGATGCAGTTCTCGGGAAGGGTGTTCTAATTTTTTAAAAAACCCTCTTGACATTTGGTTTTTGGTGGTTTAGACTGTCAGTTGAGGTGTGATCAGTGGGTACTGTGCCAGGGGACTGACAAGTCTTTTTTTTAGCCCCCCAAAGGGGATTTTTTATTGCATTTTTTAATAAACTACAAACTACAATGAAAAATTGGGAGGGGGTAGCTACATCTAGAAAGAAAGGAAATAAAACCACAACTAACTATAACCCCAAGTATAGAAGATCATAACAACAGCTTATATAAATGTTAATCTTAAATTGCTAGCATTACTTTGAACATAGTCGACTATGCTAAATGTTTAATCCTTTATCCAATGTTTTAACCATTTAAGAGAGCCCCCAGAGCATCCCACAATAAAACTAACGTTTAAAGGCACAATTCAGAGTCCTTCAGCCTTCATTTTGTCTTATCTTTTCTAATCCGCAATTTTATCAGAAAGAGAGTTCTCGTCGGAAGACACTGAGTCCAATTCGCCACTGGATTTTCTGTCATTTT
>NW_015172052.1:401393-445294 GCF_001447785.1 Gekko japonicus | reverse complement strand
TCTTTCTCTGCCCTCTTCCCTGCCATCTTTATGGATTGTTTACTTTTATGAAAACTTGCTAAAGTCTCTGAAATATGCCCAAACGCTTATACACGCTCTGGTAAGTCTCTCAAAAAAGATTTCAATGCTTTTTCTTCCACTCCCCCCTTAGTATTTAATTGTTTAGTTCATGCGTATGGGAGGGGGCCCTCCCGGAGGGGGCCCTCCCCCGCTCACTTTTTTCGCCATTCCCAGGGGGTAGCTTTCTTTTTAAATTCTTATTTCGCTTTCACCCGACTCACAGTTCATTGTTGGCCATACGACCTCACTCGGCATACATTCAAAATGCTCTATCTCCGACACTTGTCCCGGTCAGTGGCTCTAGATTCATACGGACACTCAGCAGCAGGACCATCGGGGCGGAGGAGTGCCTCAATTCCCCAGCATCACACTGGCGAAGAGGCCACCCTTCAAAAAAAACCATGGCTAGGAGCCTTTTGCCAAGACTCCGGGGGGTAGCGACCTGTCGCCCCCTCCTTTTCGCTGGTGCGCAGATTACATCCCCGGGAGGTCCGGGAGATGCATCCGCCAGCGTGTCGCCATAAACCAGACGTCTTGTTGAACATCTCTTGAGACTAAGGAGCAAATGAGCCTTCTCTACAGATTCCAATATTAAGGGAACCTGAGAAGAGCCAAACGTAGTTCTATACTACAGTGAAAACCAAGGAGTCTTAAAAGGAAAATAAGCTCCTTGTGGTTAAACACGTGCCTCTCACATAGGATCTCTACCCTGCTAGAGAGAGAGAGTCGGATTTAGTAGATGTAGTGTGTGCCAGGAGGGTTTAGTGGACTAGTGGGTGTCCAGAAACAAAGGCACAGCAAAGGTATTTCTCTGTGGAGGTGGAGAGTACCTGAGAAATCCATAAGAAAGCTGGAAATCTAGAACAGCACAAGGGCTGAGATTAGAGAGAGGGTGTTTTGTATTGTGGCATCTGAAGTGACTGATTATAAAGCAACTGACCCAAAGTTGAACTATACCATTTGAAACTACGTATCCACAAGCATCAGCTTTTCCCTTATACATATATTCCCGGCTTCCTATCCTTGTAAATAAACTCTTCAATTGGTTTTATTGGTCATGGTTGTGTGTGTCTCAGTGTCTGATAGAGCTCAATATCTGACAAAGTTAAACAGTAAGCTTCATCCTGGAAGAAGGGCATTGTTCATGAAAAGCCCCAGAGATAATAACTGGCTTGATATTATTATTATTATTATTATTATTATTACTATTATTACTATTATTACTACTACTACTACTTTCGGCTTCTACCCCGCTCGAACTCCCTAGGGGGTCTCTGAGCAGCTTACAGTTACTCTGTTATCCCTAACTATGGCCACATCTTAATTGGGATGGAGACTGTCCTACTAGCACCCTGTAGATGGAACTGTTGTTCTTCTTGATCTTAGCTCGGCACCTTGGCCCATTACCGGCTCGGCTCCCTCTGGTTTTTCCTCCTTCTCTTCTTGCTGTCCTCAGTGTCGGCTACGGTCAGCAGCTCCATTCGGCACCCAGTGTGCATCGGTGCGGCTTCGGCTCTGTCCATCGTGGCTCTGCCCATGCCTGCATCTCACGCTCTCCTTGTGTCTCCTGGCTCTGCCCTTTGCCGCCAACGTCTGGACTGCTGCGATGTTACACCTGGTCGCCATCTTGCCACTCGCCGCCGGTGCCATCATTGTCCTCCACCTCGCCTCGCTGCCAACGCTCCTCCAGCCCCCCGGAAGGGGAAGGGTGCCCCCTGCCATCTAAGGCAGGTACCCGATTTATCTACTCGCATCTTGATATTATTGTGCTTTCGAACCACTGGGTGGGCGGGAGCTGGAACTAGGGCCAGGAGCTCACTCTGGCCTTGGTGGATTCGAACAGCTGTAACAGCTGTTCGGAGATGTTACCAGCAGGTGGTTTAACTGCCTGCGCCACCGCTCCCTTTTTGTGACAGAAGGGCGGACTGTATGAGCTCCAGGTTAAAAGAGGCTGTCAGACAGTGTCTGTGAAAAACAAGACTGCTCCAGCCTGTGAAAGGTTAAAGGAACAGAACCCCACATACTCAGAAATAAGGGAGTTTGTCATAACCTCAATGCCATTTCAACCACCCCTGTTTCTACATAGTAAGCCTTTGTTAAAGAAGACTTTTCTTTCTCTGGGTTGTTGGCAACCCTACCCAGCCAATGTATTCATACAGCCTGGCCTTTCTCCCTGCAGTCGTATAGGGAGGAATTTAGCAGAGCAAGGATCAGCTTGGAAAACTTTTCTTACATGAGATAGTGTAACATAGTAGCTACAATATGGAGCCTCCAATGTCAATTTTGCCTTGCTATGAATTCACTAAGTGGCCTATGGAAAGCCCCCCTCTCTCTTGGTGTCTTTTCTTTAGAACAAAGCCATTTTTCAATAAGGTTTATTTTGTAATAGTGATACACTGCTTAGTTAGGAAACCAGAAGGGAAACCTGAGAAGTCTGAAGATCGTTCTGTCTTTGGCAGAGACCATAGAAGTCTCTAGGAGCAATTAGACACAGGCACAGAACCAAAAGAACAGCAACACTGAGTTAAAAAAAAAATCAAGGACATTGCATGGGTAGTAAATTGCCCTGCGGATAAGGGTCTATGAAAGGATGTCCCTGAGAATTAAGGGCACTTGAGAGGCAAGCTATTTCTGGTGAGCATGATTACCCTACAAAGCAAAAATGATGATCGCTCCTTTAGCTGGGGGAAGAATGTTGGAAAATGCCCATTAAAATACTCTCAGATTGGGTTCCAAGCTATCACTGGTAACGGGAAAAGAATAGAAATGGAGGAAATACAAGTGCAGGAAAGGGATTGCTCAGTCTAATTTGCCTGCTAGTTTCTCCACTAGCGCCTTGAGTCTAGACTGACAGGCGGAGAAAAGTCTGTAGGGGTTACACTTGGCCAGCCCTTTTCACATTATCGAAGTTGAAAGTGAGACATCTGTAAAAAGGAAGTGAGGAGGAAGCACAGCATCTCAGCAAAACAAAAAGAATGCTCAGAAAGGCCAAGGGGACTCTATTAGACTACTCAGGCTGGTGAACTTTGGCCTGAAGATTGTACATGTTAGAAGCCTGCCATGGTGATTTCCTGCCTTGCATTGTTTGATTAACCCCAAAGCAGCTGGTGTGGCACTGCTGTCAGGAAAAGCCTCATCCAGCTTATTGTTTGGGACGGTTGGCGAGTAAATATTAATGATATAAAATTAGAAGGCTTCGCACCAGGGCCATCAGTCTGTCCCCGAGGGCATTAGTGAATTAGAAAGGCATGCTGATATTTATCTTCCCATTTAGATGTTCAGTCCCAAAGATTCCATTGCACATATATTCTGCTTGTGTCAATAAATGGGAATCATAGAAGAAATCTGTTTTGTTTTTGTTTATTTTTACAAAAATTAGGGTATGCTTTATTGAAATTGGAATTTGTTGTGAGGTTTTTTTAATTGTTAATGAAAAAATAACTTTTAAAAAATGACAGACATACAGTGTCTTTACAGAAAAACAAAGAACACTACGGAGGGGGGGGGCTTATGGAAACTAAAAAGGAAAAAGATTCATCGACCTTATTTTGTAATTTTACCTTTTGGGAATCACTATAATAAGGGTATTTTGTATTTGACATACGAGGAAGTATTTTGTTGAATGCTATTGACATATATATGAAAAAGTACCATATCAGGGCTTTTTTGGGGGGGGAATGTGCTGGAACAAAGTTCTGGAACCTCTTCGACAAAATTCTTTTAAAATTTTTTAAAGTTCGTGAGTTTTCAGTATACAGATTGAAAATGTTATTTCCCTCTTGAGAGTTCTGGCACCTCTTTTTGCAAAAGGGGGGGGAAGCCCTGTACCATACTATAAAAATTATTCAGATGTATCCTTTGCTATACTCTTAAATAATGAGTTAGATTACCTATAACAAATCCACACACACCACCCTGTAATATAGCAGCATATTGGAAAGGAAAAACTTACTGGAGTAGATTCAGATCAAGCACTTTGCAAGGATTGCAGATCTTAACACATTTTCATCTTCTTCCTAAATGATATACCAGAGGAGATGTATATGATGGCATATGTTTGAGCCAACTTTTTGAAATGTTTATAATCATTAATATATATGGGATTTGTACTTGATCTAACGTACCTGGGAACAATAAAACATCACTGGTTGACGTATATTCCTATAATGCTGTTTTCCATTTGTACTCAATGAAATTGGCCTGTATTTTGTACAACAATATGTATATATTCTTTCATTTCTTGGATTTCTCACTATAAAATTTGGTATTCTAACCATCACAAACCTTTCTTTCTCCTCCCCCCAAATCACTTCTTTGTCATGATGGTGTTTCTTGTTGTCCCAGATAAAATTCTTTAAAAGAACTTCCTATGTGTGAATTTGCTTTATCTGATGGTAGCAAAGGGAGTTTCTGAAATAAATTGCTTTCTTTGGGCAGGAGAATCATTTTAGTATCTGCTCTTCTAACAAGTCTTGAAAAGTTATGTGTATTCCAAGAATAAATTTCTCTTTAATCTGACAGGAAGAGCTTGACTATCCTTATCAAATAAGTCTTAGATGAATGCTTAAGTATTTTCAAGGCTTTAGCATGGATTCACCAGTCTACAGAGGGCCAAAATTGATAAGAATAATTCCTTAAATATCTGAAGTCCTGGCAACAGACAGAGCCAAAGGATGTTTCCTCAAGTTCAGATTTTCCTTGACAAAAACATACCTTCCTTGTGGATCTGCTGCCAAAAATGAAAAAGCAAAGTCTTGCCACTTGATCAGGCCAGGGCAGAGTAGGGCTCACTGTTGAACTGGAGATTAAATCATTTGTCCAGGCCAATTTTATGGTACCTTTTTGTAAGCAGATCACAACAACAAGTTTGGGTGCTAGCATCTTTCTTGCCATCACTGAGAATATAAGTGAGTTTGGGTGCCAGTATCTTACTCGCCATCCCTGAGAACACCAGATGTGCTCTCTACCTCTGAAGTGACTGACTCACCACCTGGTAGCTTCAGTTAGTATTGTTGATTCCCATATGTAAGGTAAAAAAAAAAGTGAGGGTTTTTTTAATGCTTTTACTTGCTGTTGCTAGGGTTGTGTGCCATTGTGCTTAATAGATAGATTTGATTAGTAAATCTAACTTCGTATGTATTTGGTTGGTCTTGCTCTCACTAGAATTCAGAAAAGAAGTTGCAGTGCTGTCTCCTACTAAGCACATGTGCATGTGCGAACAGGCTGACAATTCAAACTGATTGGCAACTATTAACATCAATAAGGACTACTCAGACAAACACCAAAAGGTAGGAATTTGTTGAAACACAGTTATTTATTTGTGACTGATTTATATGATTTGTGAGTGATCTAATTGTCTGTTTAAAGAAGTTGTCAGACTCCTGCAAAAATCAGAACCAGCTCGCTTCTTCAGAAGGAAGGTTTATTGATCAGTATTGGCAGAACATCTCTACTTCAGGAACTGTGTTAAGACTAAGGTATAAAGCGCGGGGTGACGTGATACACAGTGTTCAAAGGGGGTCACTGGGTGGCTAAGAACTAATGAGGGGAGAAGAGGGCCCCGCCAGAAAGTAATGGTCCCACTTTCCCAGAGAAGGTGGTACGGTAAAGCATCCAAGGCCAAGCACATAAAACATACAGATAAGACAGCGAGCATCACTAAGGAAACCAAGAAACCAAAAGTACATTCCAAGGAGTGAATGATCCCCCCCACCAGCCTCTATGGCAGCGAGCTGACAGAAGTGCCTGTTGAGTGGAGCAGTTTCACAGCAAAGAAGGGGGAGTGGTGGAAGTCAATCAGGCTGTAGGAGAATGTGCATATGCAAAAAGGCAGTTGTGTTGTACTGCATGGTTAATATGAGATACCTCTGTATAGTGCAGTTAGTATGGAATACCACCGTGAAACAACCTGTTGAACACCCATGCACAGATCAATGAGCTAGCGAACTGATCATCAAAACATCAGGTCTCTGTTTGTAACTGGCGAATAGGTCATAAGTTGAATTTGTGGGTGTCTGTGCATCCCTTATTAGTACAGCTAAACAATTGGCCTTCACCAAATGAACAAGAGAAAATCATTTTTCAGGTTACCATGAATCTCCAGTTCTCTCTCAGTATCCCCCATCCTGGCCTACTAGGGGAAATTTTTGAAGCAAGTTAAAAATTGAAGGCTATATTTTATTAATGGACCAACTAGATTCTGATCATTTTTATTTATTTTTATGCACTATTAATTGTGTTGTTTCTGCCTTGACTCACTGCCAAGTTGATATGTATAATGCAAACCTCATGGTGACAGAAGATTTGAGATTTATAACTAAAGGCAAGCAAATCCCTTGAATGATTTTCCTTCCAGATAAGGCATATCATGTGTTTTTCTACATCATGACAAGATTCCTGCTTTATCTACCATTTATACAGTATAATCTGTTGATTATATAATCAGCCCATTTTGATTGTAATTTAATATGTTTTTAGCAGGTTAAGCAAAAATGATCCTTTAATTGTAATTGATGATTCCAAATGAACTTTCTCATGGTGGGGGGAAAAGATTTAAATACTTCAAATGATAATGCAATCTTATATTGCAAGCTTGCTTTTCATCCCTCAGGATTCCGAAGTAAGATAGAACTTATTAAATAGACATATAGCATGAAGTATTAGATAACTTCTAATGTAATTACTTATAGTCCCCTGTTCCCCCATCCCACATTACAGCATCGTGGGGACCGTTCATTTTTGAGATCATTCTTTGTAATGATTTTGTTTACAAAATTGCCCTCTGGCTTCTTTTACAGGGGGAAAAAATCTTGTCTACAAATTTGAAGAAAGAAATCCTTTGGTGTCAGAATCCTCATTCTCTTAGTAAACATATACCGTAATATGAAGAAGAGGAAGAGTTAGTCTTTGTACCCCACTTTTCTGTACCTTAAGGAGTCTCAAAGCAGCTTACAATTGTCTTCCCTTCCTCTCCCCACAGCAGGCACCTTGTGAGGTAGGTGGGGATGAGAGAGTTCTGAGAGAACTGTGACCGGCCCAAGGTTTTGTGTGGAAGAGTGGGAATGAAAGAGTCTGCTGTGTAACCACTACACCATGCTGGCTGTGGTCAGTATGATCAGTGACTTCCAGCCAACTTTGAAGGAACATTTTCAATTCATTCATTTGATGAGGAAACCCTCTAATAAAATTATTTTACAGTTCCACGTGTTCCCAATTCCTAGTCCATTACATTGCTTGTGGGATTCTCCATCAAAGATGTGTCTGAACGTTAGAAAAATATTCTTATTGGGAGATGGACAGCTTCCAGTCTGGTTGCAATATTTGGAAGTGTGCTATTAGCTAAAGTTACAAAAAGAGCCTATTAAATTTCTATTAAAATTACATGTGTGCGTATGTGTGTTTATACACATGAAGTTGTCTTACACAAAGCCAGACCACTGGTCGGTATAACATTACTGTCTATTGAGGCTGGCAATGGCCTCTCCAAAGTTTTGGGAAGAAAGAGGTCCTCCTTAACACCTACTGTCCAACACTGTTCAGTTGGAGGTGCCCCCAATTGAGACTGGGACCTTCTGAGGGCCATTTTAAGATGTTCCAAGGACCTCAAGCTATGTCATGTTTAGGAGACCCTCCCTAAGGTAATTTGGTAATGTTTAATTTTGTTGTATTCGGAGGCCGTCCTAATCTGAGGTCCTAAACTGTAGTTTACTTATCTTGTTCATAAATCCAGCATTGTTCTACCTTCATGCAAGGCATGTGTTCTGCTACTGGCCAATCACAAGCCATTGCTTTGAACATCATCCTTTTGAAGTGGGTCTGGCTTCTTGAGTTCCGTGTCTCTCTGGGGTAATTTTTAATTAATACATTCCATCTGCTGCTCCTCAAACTAAAAATAGAGTCTCAAGCATATTTTAGAATTCAAGAGCATGATGAGTAATTGTAGGTGGAAGAAGGCTACAGACTGCCAGTACAGCCTGGGACTCAAACTACAGTGGTAGACAAAAACCACTGTGAGATTCTGTACCAAAGATTCTGTACCAATGCCAGAATAGTGTAACGCTTTTATATCAGAAATCAAAATGAATAGTATCTACATTTAAATACATACAAAGGTCACCTGGATTTAACAATGTATTTGCTAAAACCACAACAACCTTAGTAGTTCAAATAGAAAATATAGCAGACCAAAGGTCCCAAAATGGAAAACAAGTGTAGAAGCAGGAGGTCACTGGGCCTGTGAATATAGTTCACACCTTGTTTCTCCTGGCCAGATGTAAATGCAACTGAGTTGGAGCAGCATAAGGCTGCTGCAGGTTTGAAGGCTTTCCCAACCCTTAGCTCAGGGGGTTAAGAACAGGAAAAGGAATCACTCAGGGCCAGTGCAAGATCTCTCCTACTGCTGGCCAGCTGTAGTCTTGGGAAATCTCAATAGCAATCAAGCCAAGTAGGTCAGTTGCAAAATATAGCCCCAGGAGGATGCTGGGAATGGGGGACAAAACAGAGTGGGGAGGAATGAAGCAGCTGCAGTTTTGGGGCTGTGAGTAGGTGATGGGAGCCTCAGATCAAGTGGGCTTCATACCGAAGGAATAAAACAGACATCACCTGTCATTTACCCAGAAAGCACTTTTCTGGGGGCACCTTCTTATTTGGGGGGGGGTCATAACTTGGACGCATAAATCCAATCCTCACCAAACTAAGAGGGCAGATATAGGAATGTCAGCCAGAGATCCCCTGCAAGTTTGGTGTCTTTAACTTGCACAGGATCCATTCTATACACTCCTGAGCCTCCTGAACCTGTGCCTGTCAGAATAACTGTGGTGGTTGTTTTGACAGGTGCAAGTTCAGGAGGTTGAGGAGTGTATAGAATGGATCCTGTGCAAGCTAGCAACATCAAACTTGGAGGGCATATATAGGAACATCTGGGGGAGGTCCACTGTGAGTTTGGTGTCTCTAGCTTGCACAGTACTCAACCTCCTGAACCTGCACCTGTCAAAATGACCGAAGTTCAGGAGTTTATAGAATGGATCCTGTGCAACCTGGACACATCAAAGTCACAGAGGACTTCCCCCGGATGTTCCTCTACATGTCCTCCAAGTTGACTCTTTGAAGTTATGTAAACATTTTGATTGAGCAGAAACAGCCTGTCTGGAAATGTCTCCGCTCATGAACAAGCACGATCCTCCATGAACAGCTTCAAAGTTTCTGGAATGTTTATGGTGGGCGACCTGCCACGAACTTGACTTTGTGAAGCATGAACCAGCCAAAATTCATCATGAAGGTTATTTTGTGAGCTGGTTTGTACCTATCTCTAGTTAGGGACTTACACAAAGGACCAGGCTGTGTTGCGGCAATGCGGTGATTTCACTTCTGATGCATGAGGGCAATCATCACATCACCAGCAATGTGGGGGCACTCTGTTATTTGGGCAAAAACTCAATGGTAGAAGTGGTTTTTACCATAGAGTTTTTGCCCACATACCAGAGTGTTCCCACACTGCCAGGACTGTGATGAAGCCACTTCCAGTGCAGGCCAGAAGTGATATTGCCATGTCACTGGTGACACCAGCATAGGCCTTCATTTGCCACCAGTAAGCCCCCCCGCCAGCCAGCTGATAAGTGCCATGAGGAGGTGCCTCAGGGCAGGAGATTCGCTGCCCCTGGAAGGGTCTGAGAACCCTAGTGTCCCGCAATACCTGGCTCTCTGGATAGCCTCCCTAGCATGTCAGAGCAGGACAAATTTAGTTCCTTCCTCTCTTCTCTCTCCATGATAGCTCCCTCCTGGATCTGCCTGTCAGCTGATTTCGCTGACATAGGAAGTCTGCCTGGGAGGAAATGCCTACCAGCTGGGCTGGGCCAGCTTCCTGCTGGCTCACCTGGTCCCAGTGACTGCCCATGCTACTTGTTCTCCCTCTCTCTCTTCCCCTCCCATCCTGGCCACCTGCTTCTTTTGGTGATGCAATGCTGCCACACCCACTATTCTCTCTTCTACTGCCATTCTGGTCCTCTATGGCCCATGCTGAGCCCCTGAAAGCTTCAGTGAGTCTGGGGCTGCCTCTCTTACAGCCCCAGTCAGTCGCTTTCCTCTTGAACATGGCTCCTGAGGCTGAGGGAAGGGTATGGGGCCATTCCCAGACAAAATAGGTAACTGGGGTGGCTGGGAAGTAGGGATGCTTTCAGCAAACCTGTTCAGCAGATGAACTTATTCTGTTTGAAGCATGCAATCCAGAAGTCTGGATTGCATTGAGCAACTCAAACATCTGCCAAACAAATATGCAGCTGCTTGTTGGTAAGAAAATGATTCATAGCTTAACCACTACACCAAACTGGCTCTCTTACTTATCTTCTCCTCCTTCCGGCTTGGTGCAGTGGTAAAAGGGGGCAGACTCTAATCTGGAGAACCAGGTTTGATTTCCCACTCCTCCACATAAAGTCAGCTGGGTGACCCTGGCTCAGTCATAGTTCTCTCATAGCTTTTCTCCCAAGAGCAGTTCTCCCAGAGCTCTCTCAGCCTCACCTACCTGATAGGGTGTTTGTTGTGGGGAGAGGAAAGGAAGAAGATTGTAAGCTGCTCTGAGACTCCAAGGGTGGGGTATAAATCAGACTCTTCTTCTTCCAAGATGGGTGGTGACAGAAGCAATTTGTTTGATCTCTGCAATGGAAAAGGGAGAGAACAAAAGGCCCCCCACCCCAAGCTGGTCTGTGGCAGAAGTCCTACTTCCGAGTTTTTATGCCAATAAAGGTACTGTATTTGTATTTGTACTTCTGAGTTCCTCATTTCAAAAGGGAGATAAGAAACAGTGCCTTTCACTTCTTTTTTTTGCAGAAAATACAGGGAAATCCAGTGGGTTTCCAGTTGCCTGCCCCACCATTAAATTCGCTGCCTCTCAGCAAATCTAGGAGGCAGCAAAGTTTCCACAATGAGATATCAGAAGAACCAAGAACCATCAGCTGAGAGTCAGCTCCCTAAATAAAACTGCTGAGTACAGAGCAAAAGTTCCCCAGCAGAACAGAAGCCAGCTGTGAGCTTATCCCCAGTCAGCTGGAGTCTGCTTCTGATAGGTGCAACTGATCTGTTCCTGCAAAACAGGTTGTGAGCAGCTGAGCAGCTGATCAATTTATTAACTGATTAATCACCATTGGTGAACAGGAATTGAGATGAACTGTCAGGTTTCTGGGCATCCCTATTGGGAAGCACTCTGCTGAAGCCAACATTTCCCCCTGAGGCTCAACTCTTATAGTCCTAGGATGATCCTAAAAATAAAGGCTTCAGATGGCTCTTCGGGATCCAATGCCCCCTGGCGGCCCGTTGGATGAGCTAGCCAAGGACTGGCATGATCGCCTCTCGACGGCCATTAACAAGATCGCTCCCAGATGCCCTCTGCGCCCTCGCACCAGGCTGGCTCCCTGGTACACCCAGGAGCTGAGGCTGATGAAGCGAAGGCTTAGATGGCTAGAGAGATGGTGGTGACGTGTTCATGACAAAGCAACAAGCGCATCTTATAGGACATTTATGAGATCATATGAGGAGGCAGTCAAAGCTGCGAAGAAGGAGTTCTATGGAGCCACAGTTGCATCTGCAAGCTCTCACCCGGCACAATTATATAGAACGATTTGGTCTCTAACAGTCCTGCCACAGGGGAGACAAAATACTGGGGCATTGGATATAGGCTGTGAGGCTTTTGCGAGACATTTTGCAGATAAAGTTTTGTTACTGCCACAATTGAGACAGTGAGCGAACTCGAGGCTCCATGCACATCTTCTTGCCCATTCTGGATTATTTCGATCCACTCAGCCTAGAGGAAGTTGACAGACTGATCTCAACCGTACGCCCAACCACATGGAGCCTTGATCTGTGCCCCTCCTGGACCCCAAGGGATTTCGAGGGGCTGTCCGGGATATTGTCAACAAGTCCCTTACTGAGGGGCTGTTCCCAGGGGCTCTCAAGGAAGTGATGGTCCGCCCTCTCTTGAAAAAAACCATCCTTGGATCGGGCCGAATTGGCTATTGGCTGGTCTCCAATTTGCCATATTTGGGCAAATTAATAGAGAGGGTGGTGGCAATACAGTTGCAGAGCTTTATGGATGACACTTCCATTCTAGATCCCTTCCAGTCTGGCTTCTGCCCAGGCCATGGGATGGAGACAGCTCTGGTCGCCCTCACAGACGACCTCCAGAGGCATCTGGATCAGAGTGAGAGTTCCTTAAAATATGATGGCCCCAAGCCGTATAGCCATAAAATGAGATATGTGGCCTTAGAAAGCAACAGGCTGCCAGAAAGATTTTTGCCCATAAGCATTTCCAAGCAACATACCTTAATAATTGCCTACTCCCATATGAACCTACCCGACCGCTACAGTCATCTTTGGAGGCCCTGCTTAGGGTGCACCCACTATCTGAGGTAGAGTTGCAAACCTCCAGGTGGTGGCTGGAGATCTCCTGAGATTACAATTGTTCTCCAGGCAACAAAGAGCAGTTCGCCTGGAGAAAATGGCTGCTTTGGAGTGTGAACTGTATGGCATTATACCCCATTGAAGTCCCTCCCCTCCCCCAACCCCACCTTCCTTAGGCTCCACTCCCAAAATCTCCAGGTATTTCTCAGTGTGGAGCTGGCAACCCTAATTCTGTGGCTAGACAGGGGACAACCCAAAAGACCTCCTCTCAGTCTTGACATTAAAACTTTGGATTTTTTTCCCAGGGAGATTTGTCTGTCCCCTTTTCTCATTTTCTTCTGCTAGTGGGTGAAGACCTTTTCTGTTTTGTTTGGCATTCCATCCCCAACTCTTACTGAACCTTTCTCCTGTTCATGCATCTGTCTCTCTGTCTGTCTGTCTGTCTGTCTGTCTGTCTGTCTGTCTGTCTGTCTGTCTGTCTGTCTGTCTCTCTCTCTCTCTCTCTCTCTCTCTCTCTCTCTCTCTCTCTCTCTGTGTATGCTTATTTTAATGTTTTTATTACTTCCTTCCTTGGGGACTGTAAGTTGTGCAGAAGGCTGCTTAAAATGCTTTAGATAAATAAATGTATGTATCTGTCTAATGAAAACTTAGGATTTTAAGAGTAGGATCCATAAAAGTCTACAGTTCAGCTGCCCTGATAATGGTCCCAGTCAGGAAGGGAAACAGAATGAACTGGTGGCTTTGTGCGTAGAGATGACTAGCAATGTCAGTGGCACAACACTGCCTTATTCCAGCATTGCATTAGCAACTAACTGTTATCATTTTCCTAATACCCTCACATTTTCTGTAATACAACACAGGCTTCCAATGATGGGAGTTCAACTATCCCACAAATATCATTTGCCATCCATCCCAAATGACTTGCTAATACCCAAGGACAGAGATTTCTTGAAACAGGTGAATATCCATTGCTCTCTTAGAACACTGGCTTCATATCAAACAAATGACTGTAACACCAAGAATATCTCTGTGACAAAAAAACAACAACCCTGTTATTCCTGAGCTTTTTTTATTATGCACAGCTGTAGGGTATGTGCATTCAATGTGTGTCCTTTTCCTGTTTACTCCCAAAGGGAGGAGTAGCAAGTATTCCATTCAGATAGATCTCTGATTAATGTTCTCCACTCTGAACGAGGGTTGGCTTCAGGAGTTGTTTATTGAAATATGTAGTCAAGTCTCAAAGCCAACAACATTCCCCCAGGGTGCCCATTAGGTAGAAGGGCAGCACAGTTGTAAGCAATCTGTTTTGTAAAGTTGAAGAATGTGATAGAACAGACATCTAAGTGGTATTTGGTAAATATTTCATATCCTCGATCGGAGAGCTTGCAGACAGAAAGAACACTGCAAGGCAATAATTTATACGCATAATTCAGAGGGAAAAAACCTCCTGTTCAATATGGCTTTAAGAATGAAAAAAGCAAGGAGGTGCAGTGCAAGCACAAGTAAAAGCTAGGGAAATTAAGTGGGGGAAGTGTAGGAAGCATGTTGTGCTGTCCTAAATAAATCACATAATGGGTAGCCTGAGGACCAGATGGGCATAGTTAATCCTTAATTTATTGATAAGCAATCCAAGAGGATTCCAAAGACAATTATAGACTGAGGCAGTGATGCTCAGTAGAAACCAGCTACAAATGAACATTAGGGGTGTGGAAAAAAAAGTTGGATTCAGAGTGGGGTCCTATGTCATTTTAAAAACTTTTAGTTAAGATTGGAATAAAAGCTTGTCATATTAGGAAACCAAACTAACAGGCATTTATTTTGGTTTCAATGGGAAATACATTTGTTGCAATTTCCACTTACAAATCCACTTCAGATTTTTTAATGGATTCTGTTCTTCTCAAATGGGTTCTTCTTCCTAAATGTAAACCAAATCAAAGAAGACACTTCTGTTCTATAGACAATTAAAATGCATGTATGTGTAGTGACCACAGGAATGAGTGATTTGCCATGCAATCCTGAACAGTTATACCCTTCTATATTTATTGAATAATTCAGACAACCAGGACATCTATTCTCAGGAGATTTGGGAGTGGAACCTGATGAGGGTGAAGCTTGAGGAGGAGAGGGAACTCAATAGGAGTGTAATACCATAGAGTTCACCCTCCAAAGCAGCCATTTTCTCTAGGTTAACTGTTTTCTATAATCTGGAGATCAGCTGTAACTTCAGGAGATCTCCAAGCTCCACGTGGAGGCTGGCAACCCTAGGGATGAAAAGTAAAGAAGTGTGGTTTCAGAAAGGTATGGAATTCTCCATTTCTCCACCAACCAAACTTGACTGTATTCTAATAGTAAAGTATAATTATAACACTATAGGTTTTGCACAGAACTCAAATCCAACACAGTGGATGAAGGGGGCAGTAGAACTGAATTTTGTCTCCCTTTGCCTATATTGTCACAGCCACATTTGATAACACATGCCATCTATAATTGCTGCTGCGAACATGATAAAATAACAGCTGTTCCAGTTCATTGCTTGGTGTTCCCTGAAATTGTTTCCCTATCTACAACCATGTGGCACACTTGGGTTCCTGCTGCAAGTCTTTAACATTACACCCACCACAAGTTCAGCTTTGTAAATGAAAATTCCTAATTCATAGTTAGGGGTTATATACCCATCTTTACGCACTGGCTGCAGACATCCATCTCCAGGAATTGCTCCTGTAGAACCATTTTGCACAGAGAGCACCCAGTGCAACAGTGAATGTGTATGCTGGAACCTATTTCTGTGTGTGCATTAACTTTGCCAGAGCAGAGCAGTTGTGTTTTGATCAGAGGTCATTTCAGGGGGGATCGCGGGGGATCGCAGTTCCCCCGGGTGAGGTTCGGGGGGTGGGGCACATGACGAAGCCCTGCCCCCTGCTTCCGCCCGCCCCGTTTCCGGCCCTCATTCAGCCAGGAGAAGGCAGGAGAAGAGGGAGGGTAAGTTGCTTCCTCCCTGCCTCTCCCCACCCCTGCCTGGGGCCAGCGAGGGCCTTCGCGGGGCTTCCTTGCACTCCCGCCGGCCCTGCAGGTCCACCGCCGGGCCCCTCATGGGGCTCGGCAGTGGAGACACTTCCGGTGATGTCAGGGGGTGTGGCATATGCTAATGAGTTATGCTAATGAGTTCCCCTAGCTCGTTTTCTACGAAACGACCCCTGGTTTTGATACTGAATAACAATGTTTCATCTGAAGCAGACTGCACTATTTTAGAGTGATTTTTGCAACATTTTGACACTTAGGACAATATGTAAACTGGAACTGCAAAAGCTGCTGACTTCAAAAGAACATACACTCATAATTAGAATGCAATTTTTTTAAATCAGCATTGCATTGCAAGCTTGCTTCGAATACTTACTTCAGCTGTACAAATAAATTTCAGCTTCCACATAAATATAGACAGGCAAATGTGTAAGTAGTTGTATCCAAAGTGAAAACTCTAATTCATGCTGGATTAAGATCCACTCTGGCACAAATATTAGGGAATTAGTTATAATATCCATGACATTAAGTTAAATTAACCAGAGATGGAGTAACACTCATGGGAGCTATCAAAATCCTGTATAACAGGCTGTTACAATAAGAGCCATCCAGCTTGCTTACAGTTCAGAGGGGGGAAATTGTCTGTACCTCTTAATCTGTAAATAAATATTGTCTGATCTTTATTGAACTACAGAAGAGGTTACTATGGGCATGATCCTGCTTGCCCTGCATATAAAAGGGTCCTCTAAAGGCCAATATAGCTCTACCTACTGTACATCTTTGCCCTTTGTGGTCTGCATGGAATGAATGTTCACTCTAAGGAGAGGCCTTCCCAATTTTAGTACCAATCAATCTTTAGTGGAATAGCCCAGTGAAGAGTTTATCTGGATGCTTAATGTAATTTTGAAATAGGATTTGCCAGACTGGACTTCATTCTTGTGTTCAGGGCTGCCGAGGAGATTGGAACGAGGACGGGAGCCCTGGTCTCTCTGGGTGCCCATAGTACCAGACAGACATACAAGCTTTTATATAATGCTTAGATTGGCTCTAGTTGTCTGAGGCAGAATCTTTGTCTGGGACCCTACATTGGCTCTTGGCAGCCTTGTAGGATTGCCTCTGTACTTTTTAAACTGTTTAAACTACCTTCCCTTCCCTCCAAGGGACGGCTTGCCCAGGTGCCTCACATTTAAATGCCTCCCCGTGCATTCCCCGGCTCGCCTGCCAAAGCAGGCGAACCGGGGAAGGCTTCCAAAGCCCCCCCTGCTTTCCCTGGCCGCTCGCTGTGCTGTCCCTGGGACCGGGTCCGCTTTTCCGGCGAGCCCCCCAAAACTGACAAATTTCAGTGGCAGCTTTTGGCGGCAGGCTGAATCAGATTAGAGAATCTGATTTGGCCCAAGGCTGCCCGAAAGGGGGACGAATGGGCCATTTTTGGGGGTGCATTAGGTTTGGATGAACCAAATGCACATCCCTACCTGAAAGCACTTTAGGGAGATCAGACTGAATGGTAAAGAGCTGGTGTATAGGCTGGGAAGAGCCTATGATTTATGGGTAGAGGTTGCTGAGGCCAAGACCATGGATGACATCAAGGCCCTGATGTGCATTGACAGGTTCCTAACTCTTCTTCCAGAGCATATTAGGTGCCCCCTTGTGGACAAGAGTCCTTCCACTCTCCAGGAAGCAGGACAGTGGGCCAAGCGACTGGCTGAAGCCTACGGAGGGCAAAGGTACAGCAACCCTTGTAACTGGGGTAAGAGAGAGTCTCCTAAGTCCCCACCTTAGTCTGGTAAGCCGTCAGAGGTGAACGGAGAGCTACCACAACAGCAATGGAATGTTCCCTCAAATACTGGGGTGAAGTCACCACGTGAGGAGAGGAAAGTGCCCTGGTGTTTTACGTGAAACCAATTAAGTCACATCTGGAAGCACTGCCCGAAGGATGGAACCAGCGTGCACCACATGATGCTGGAAACCAATCAAGCCGTTCCTCCTGTATTCTATCCAGAGTATATTCCCCAGTGCCACCGGAAGAAGGTCCGGGTAGATGGCCGAGAAGTAGCAGCCTGGCGAGATACTGGTTCCCTCCTAACTACAGTGCATCACTCACTAATGAATCCCAAGTACCTCCTCTCAGGAGAAAAGATGTGGGTAAGGTGTCTGCATGAAGCAGAACGGATCGTGCTCCCTGTGGCCCAACTACCGATCAGCTACAAAGGCTGGAGTGGATCATGGAAGGTAGCTGTGCATGATTATACACTGGTAGCCATGTTTGTGGGGGAAGATTTAGCGGAGCATATGACCATGGAACCACGAGTCCATGAACCTGAGCTGGCAGAAAAGGAGGCCAAGCCAGAGGAAGATGTCTACCTGCAGTTCTTAAAGGACTTTGAAGATGTTCCTGAGCAACCCAGATGGCAAACCAATGTCTACCAGCAGTTCTTAAATGACTTTGAAAATGTTCTTGAGGAACCTAGCTGGCAAACTAATGTCTACATAGGGGTGTTGTTGTTGTTGTTGTTGTTGTTGTTGTTGTTGTTGTTGATGATGATGATGATGATGATGATGATGATGATGATATTCTTTATTGTCATTGTACATAGTACAACGAAATTAAGATGCAATCATTTTGGTGATCTACAACAATATTCATATACACTCACACAACCATTCACAACTATCTCATAACTCCCTTAAGGTTCACATAGCAACTTAAAACCACTAATGTCACCCAAATTCCAATTTCATACAGCATTTAAGACAGTAATAGCTCTCAGATAAAAACTATTTTTAAATCTGTTTGTCCTTGTTTTAATTGTCCTATATCTTCTGCCCGAAAGCAGCAGTTCAAACAGGGAATGTCCAGGGTGTGACAAATCCTGCAGAATGTTCTTTGCTTTTTTCAAACATCGAGAACTATACAATTCCTTCAGGAATGGGAGAGGGCAGCCAATGATCTTCTGGGCTGTAATAACAACTCTCTGGAGTGCTTTCCTATCCACAGCCGTACAACTGGCAAACCAGGCACAGACACAGTATGTTGAAATGCTCTCTATTGAGCAGCGATAGAAGGACATCAATGTTTTTTTCACTCAAATTATTTTTCTTTAAAAGTCTGAGAAAAAAGAGTCTCTGCTGGGCCTTCTTCACCAGAGCCATGGTGTTAGCTTCCCTACACCAATCACAAAGCCGTTCCACTTCGTCCCGATAAGCAGACTCATCATTCCCAGAGATGAGCCCCACCACAGTTAACCCGTCAGTCTGAGAAGCAGTAGCAAGGTGAGCACACCTCAGCAACCTCTCCAGACTCTGTTGCAGAGCCGATGGTGGCAGAGTCTCCTCCAGTGCCTCTGACTGCGCTCCAGAAGGATCAAGAGGAAGACGCCAGCCTGGAACAATAGCATCAGCAACCACCCCTAGAACATAACATTACTGGGGAAACTGAATATATGGCATTTCCAAAGCCCTTTGAAAGTAGTTCCACTGATGGAGCAGAAAAGCCAAGAGGTATGAAGCTGCCTGAAGAGAAAGTGGAGAACAGTAGACTGACTTGGATAAATGACCCTCAGGATGGAGAAAAAGAGAGCCAGTTGTTTCTCAAGACTGAGTTTGCAGTGCCAGTACAAAATTCCATTAATGGTAACCACAAAAGTCAACCTGACACCAGCAGGAGAAGAGAATTTGATGAATAATCTCTGGAGAGCTTTATTAGCATGCCAGATCCAGTGGATCCTACTACTGTGACAAAAACATTCAAACCAGAAACAGGCAGTGATCTTTCTATGTCTGAAGCTTTGAGAGACACCCTTTATTCTGAAGTAGCTACACTGATATCTCAAAATGAGTCTCGCCCTCATTTTCTAATGGAGCTTTTTCAGGAACTTCAGATGCTAAATTCAGACTATTTAAGACAAAGAGCATTGTATGCGTTACAGGATGTAGTAGCCAGGCATACATCTGAAGACAACACAGAAGCAGAATGTTCAAAACCTCTGAACTCAACGGCATGGTTAAGATCCAATTCAGAACAATCGTGGAAGCAATTAGGAGGCAGAAGAAAAACAAATCCCCTGGACCTGATGGTCTTCCGGCAGAATTTTACTCCATTTTCGAAGATGAACTTATTATGCCCTTTAAAAAGATTTACAAGATATCCCGGAGAAGAAGATAATACCAAAATCATGGGAATCTGCCTTAATTTCATTAATACATAAAAAGGAAACAGACCCCAAAGAGGTTAAAAACTATCGACCTATATCCATGCTAAATGTCGATTATAAGATCTTCGCTTCTGTTCTGGCTGTAAGGATGAGAAGGGTGCTTACGCAATTAATACATCAAAACCAGACAGGCTTTTTGTCCAAAAGGCAAATGCGCAAAAATGTGTGGATAATTATGAATATCTTAGAGTACTGCAAAGCAAGCTACGATAAACAATTGGCAATAGCATTCTTAGACGCCGAAAAGGTGTTCGATAATATCAATTGGGATTTTATGATACAGAATTTAAAAACAACAGATTGCGGGGAACCATTTATTAATATGATAGAGACGATATACAAGAACCAAGTTGCCAAAATTCTCATAAATGGAGATATGACTACGGAAATTGAGATCTGTAAAGGTACCCGTCAAGGCTGTCCTCTATCACCCCTATTATTTATTTTTACTATTGAAGGGTTGTGCGAAGCTATAAAGAATGATAATCAAATTGTTGGAGTTAAAACCAGAGGGCTGGAATATAAAATCCAAGCATATGTGGATGATCTGGCAATTATTTTGCAAGACCCATGCAGATCGATAACCAGGCTTTTAAAGATTCTCTACGATGTACAGAGATTGTGTGAGGAGATTGGAACTTAAGCTTTGTGGGCCGTGAAACTCTGTTCTTTGTTCTTCTGCAGTTTTGCCTCACACAGAGTAAAACTGAGGGGACTGGTCTCAGAGAAAGATCCCTCACTTGGGACAGAGTGAGTACAGGCAGGAGGCCTGGTATGGGAGAGCTGTGGGCCTTGAAGTAGTAACCAGTTAAGTGAACTAGGTAGTCGTGTTAGATTCATTTATTTTGCCTTTAAACACTGTTATATATTTTAAAGCACCTTGTCTTGTTTTCCTTGCCCCAGTACTGTGTTAATAAACCATTTGTTTAAGTGTTCTCTGCCTGGTCATCACGCCTATATTATCGGCTTAACAAGGGAGATTCTGGTTGGGCTTCGGAGGGTACTCTGGGCCTTTCCAAGGGGACCTGAAGTCCAGAGTGGTGGCAGCTGAAGGGGGCAACCCACTGGGGTCATGACAGCCCTCATTGAGGCAAGATGGACATCCCTGGGGCTGGGGACCACCAGAAGATGTTGGTTGACAGATTGTAAAACCCTTTGGGGCTTATAGAGGGAACTTAGAGCTTAGAGGGAACACTGCCTCCACCTGCCAATCAAAGAAGTGAGAGGCAGGAGGCCTGGCAGCCCAAGTCTTTCTCTTCATTATCTGCTTTTGTGGGGTTGTGCACTATTGCTTGTTTGTAAAATTTTGAACTGAATTTCTGTTCTAAAAGGATTGACTAATAGGCTAAATAAAAAGTGAAAGATCAGGCTTTTGCATTAGTTTTGCATAAATGAAACCCATATATAATACAGTGAAGTTACTTTTTGGCATTTGGATGGCTGAATAATTTTAATGATATTAACTTCTGTATAATGTACATCTTAGAATTTATAAATGGAATGATCCTTGCTTACTTTGTCAAGACTTAAGCCCATGGCAGGCACCCTAGAGAATGTTAAGCAGGAATTCATAATCAGCCAGCCGGGATGGTCTATGCTTACCAGCAAGGAATACTTTCTGTAACAAAAGGCCAGCCTGGCAACCCTTGTAAAGCTTCATGGTCTGTTGCAGCCCACAAAGCAGCTGATCCTGCTGGGAGATTCTCTCTGCAGGCTCCACTGGGGCTCTGCTGGGCAGCCCCGTTTAAACATGACTGCTCAACAGAGCCCACAAAGCAGCTGATCTTGTGGGGAGACCTCTTCCCACAGGCTCTGCTGGGCAGCCCAGTTTAAACCAGACTGTCCAACAGAGCCCACAAAGCAGCTGATCCTGCAGGGAGAGTTCAGTCGAACAGCCCAAAAGAGCCCCAGCTGAGTGCCCCCTCAGCTGTTTTGTGGGCTGTCTTCTGCAGTCCCTTTAAAAACCTCCTGTTTAAAGGGACTGCAGAAGAAATCCCCCAAACAGCTGAGCAGCGGGAGCAATCTGTTCCAACCCCTTAGCTGTTGTTCTGGGTTTGCTGGTAGTTCCTGGATATATCCAGAGTTTTGGAAGGGGGATTTTTTCCCTGGTTCTTCTGAAAAATCCCGGATACATTTGGGATGCTAAAATATACCTGAAAAATACAGATAACGTCTTTTTCAGGTATATTTTTGGTTTGGGTAGACCCGAATGCACACCCGTAGTTTACCAGTTAGAGCTTCAGAATAGGGTCTTGGAGACCAAGGTTTGAATCTCCATCTTGCTTTGGATACTGACTGGGTGATTTGTGCCCAGTCACATACTTCCAGTGTAACATACCTCACAGGGTTGTTGTGATCATAAAAAGGAGGAAGGGAGAATGATGTAAGCTTCTTTGGTCTCCACAGTGGACAAAAGTAGGGTATAAATGTAGTAAATAAATAACAAATATAGCTGAAGGTAGGAGGCAGCTAAAAGGTAGGTTGGTGAATGGCTGAGAAGGAGAGAAGGAGGCAGGGATAATTTAATGAACAAGGATAATTTAGTGAACTAGGGCATAGCAGGGTTGCCGGGAGGAGGGATAGAGGAAATAGTGAATGGAGGAGGTAGAGGGGAAAGTGTGGTGTCTGCTCACAGGTCCTTAAAGGGTTCCATACCATGCAAGTGGGTCTAGGCCAGAGTTCACCACCACACAATCAGGCCATAATTTTCTTAGGTAGAGGCTGCTAGGAGGAGAAGAAAAGCTTAAGACATTTGACTTGGGTGGGAAGGAAAGAAGGAAGAAGGAAAATGACCTAACAACAGTGATCCACGCAATGTTCACCTCGAGATTAGACTACTGCAACACTGTCTACATGGGGCTGCCCTTGTCCCAGATTCGGAGGCTGCAGCTAGTGCAGAATGCCACAGCCAGGCTATTGATGGGTCTCTCTATACGGGACCACATCCAGCCTGTGTTAAGGACACTGCACTGGCTGCCTATAGCGTACCAGATTCGGTTCAAGGTGCTGGTTTTAACCTTTAAATCCCTATATGATCAGGGGCCTGCCTACTTGAGGGACCACCTTTCCCCATATGTGCCCCAGAGAGCACTGAGGTCAGGGTCACAACACCGCTCGACCCTCCCTGGTCCAAAAGAAGCCAGGCGGAATATCACCAGAGCCAGGGCTTTCTCAGTGGCGGCCCCATACTGGTGGAATGAGCTCCTGGAGGACATAAGGGCCCTACAGGACCTTTTTCAGTTCCGCAGGGCCTGTAAAACGGAGCTCTTCCACCAGGCTTTCTATTAGGAGCCGCCACTGATGAATGTGCCCTGGAACATCTTCTGGTCTGAAATCTAGAACATTTTCTGGCCTGAGACCTCGCTGGATGCTATTCCTATCATTGGGTGTGATTTGGATTATCGCCACCATCTGTCAGTTTTACTTGGAAACTGTTGCTGTTTTAACTTGGGATTGTATTTATTAATCATTTTAACTCTGTATTGTTTACGTTATTTTAACTCCGTTAGCCGCCTTGAGCCAGCGTGCCCAACAAGGCGGGATACAAATAGAAATAATAAATAAATAAATAAAGGGGAGATACTATGGGAGCTTTTAGGAAAGGGAAATAGGGAATAGTGGGAGAGGGGGAAATGAGATGCCTTCTACAAGTCCTTGCAAGTTCCCGCTTGTAATTTCTGGTAATGAATGATGAGAACAAGAAACAATTCCTGAGGGAGTTTTGGAGTCAGATTAAATCCATGGTGTTTTGGAGAACTTTGTCAGTTCTTGGTTAGTTCTATGAACCATTGGGTTGTTTTGCTTTTATATTTCTCTCTTTTTTAATTTGACTGGTTACTGCTGCTAATATTACTACTCATTACAGCAGGATGAAAGTACTCTGTTCATCTCATCTGGGATCACAATCCTCCCCAATATTTGGTAAAACTAAAATGTGCTTACTAGGACCATGGTGTCATCATAGTGCATATCTATACTCCTGTGATAATGTATATATGTTAACTGATGTTCAATACTTTGGCATGTCAGAGTTAGATTCTACCACTCTGATAAGTATGGATCCTTCCTCCAGTCAAAGAACCTTCCACTGGTAGTACCTCTTACAGCAGAAGAAGACTCAGCATTTACTTCAGCAGAGGTGTAGAATCCAACCTATTTTTCACAAGCTTTGAAATAACATTGCATTAGAATCATCCCTAGGACTAGAATCATCCCTACAGGTGCTGTATGGGTAATTTAATGAACTAGGGCATAGCAGGTCCTCTCCAGAACATCTCAAAGAACAGGGGATTCATACAGGAGGAATTTAAACCCAGTCAATAGAATGAGACTGTGAGCCAGAAAAAGGCTAACACTGCCTACCCTAAAGAATTGCTGAAATGCTTCCATTTTCTCCCTCCTGTTGTTTTTCTCAAATTTACATACCAGCACAACACAATTTGTTCTCTAATTGCCAGACCTGAAGGATAAAGTAGTAGATTATTTGCATCAAGCTTGTCTCTTTTACCTCATTGCTTCCCATTTTTCTGTTCCTTGTCTTGCTTGGCTTAAATGAATATCATTGTTCATGTTTGCCATGACATAGGATACCCTATTTGTGCACTGAAGCTGTGCCTCCAGATTTTTTTTTAAAATTATATGCAGAGAAGCAACAGGCCTGCAGTCATCACAAAATGGGCGTCACAAAGGTGGCTGCATAATATTTGTTATTTTACTTAAAAACATTTTGCAGCAAACTTTCCTTTCAACTTAAGGTCCCCAAGGCAGTGAACAATAATGTTTGTGTAATTAGATGGGAGATCATGTCAGACTCCCATCGCATCAACGAAGCACACACTTGTAGAAAGGTTTTACTTTTATTTGAAGCAATAGGTGCATAACAGGATCACTGTTCAGAACGAAGCATAAGCATGGATCCCAACAGAATATACTCAATTCAAAAAGCTGAGGCCCAATTGCGGGTCTTCCCGCGCGCGCCATTGAGCCTCGGAAGCAACGCTCCTAATTAATCATAACATACTGCTTCTCATGGATAAGGCCATGAGATCACTCAAGCTACTACCCGCCAGCAACCACCTGTGGCCTTGAGAGATATGGACGTTCCTGCAACTAGGCAATCAAGCACATAAGCAGGCATACGTGGGAAAGCGAAAGCAAACAAGCACATACCCATGGAATAGGGAAACATAAGAGCATACACAAGTTATAAGAGCATACACAGAGAACAGGGAGACATATTGGCAGCTTGCTGACAGATCACAACGAAACACCAGGGTTGCGATGCAAACGTAGGCAATAGCAAACCATCTCTGAACATCTCTTGCCTTGAAAACCCCACGGTTGCATCACAACTTGATGGCAAAAAAAAAAAGCCATCAAGTCACAAACAACTTATGGAAACCCCAGAGATCAGGGGTGTCAAACATGTGGCCCGGGGGCTGGATAAGGCTCCTGGAGGGCTTCTATCAGGCCCACAGTGGAACTGGCTGTCTTCTGCTTCTTCTTCCAGTTCTGCTGCTGCAGCATCATCATAGGTTTGCAGCTTACAGATACACACCTGAACAGCATACTCAAGATTGCAACAGCACAAACATTTTGATGCAATACTTCAGAGCAAGAGGTGTCAGTTATGAGACATTGTTAAATAAACAAAGTTTTGCAAGAGTGCTAATGTTTTAAGTATGTTTTTATTTTAAGTAAAAAAAAACCTTTGTGTTTGTGCCCTTTATAAAGTTTACATCTCTGCTACCTGGCATTATATTTTATGACATACATGTCCCAGCCCAACAAAGTCTCATTTATGTCTGATCCGGCCCTCATAACAAATGAGTTCGACACCCCTGCCATAGAGTTTTCAAGGCAAATGATTAAATAGAAGTAGTTTTGCAATTGACTTCCTCTGAAAAGTCTTCTTTGGTTGTCACCCATCCAAGTACCAACCCAGCTTAGCTTCTCAGATTTGATGAGACTGGGTAATACAATACCATTTCACAAGCCCTACTAAGCAATAATAGATGGCAGCCCAAATAGCTTCTTCCCTCTTCCCGCTTCTTTCTATCCTTCCCACCCACTAGCCAACTTACCTTTATCTTCCCCCTTCAGATTTCCTTCTGTCCCTCCCCTGGCAGCCTCTACATGGGAAAACTACGGTCAGTTACACAGGGCCGGCTGAAGTGCGGGACCCACAACGACTTGCAGGGGGGACAGTCAGAAGGGCCTGAATTGGGCTTGGGAGTGGATCAGTAGCCAGTGTAATTACTGTAATACCAAGGGTCTTGCTCTTGATAGCTAGCCCCGACCAGGAATCTAGCTGCAGCATTCTGCACTAGCTACAGCCTCTGAATACTCTTCAAGGGTAGCCCCAAATAAATTGCATTACAGTTATCCAGTCTAGATATAGCTAAGGCATGGATCACTGTAGTCAGAGCTGACTGACCCAAAAACCAATGTGATTGATTCACCATCCAAAGTTGGGCAAAAGCACTTTAAACCACCACAGCCACCTGGTTTTCTCAGATGACTGCTGTGTCAAATACCACTCTCCCAAGCTGTGAACCTGGCTTTTCAAGGGGAGTATAACCCCATTCAAAACAGGAGAGATCTCAAGTCCTAGGTCCACCCCAAATCTCCAGGTATTTCCCAAATCAGAGCTGGCAACTCTACATATCATGTACCTTGGCCTTCAGATGAGCAGCCTTTCAAAATACACATCCCCTTCTATACTGGATCTAAACACATATTCAGTTGAAAGCAATACAGTTCAGCAAAATGACATTTGTTCTCAGGAGTACATTTTACCATGCATATGATTTCAACATGATTCCTGATCCAGAGAGTGATGCACACACCAAGTTTCCATAGTTAAATTGGATGAGGGTGACAAGAGATCAAGGGAGGGAAACTTTCCTGTTCTTTTCCTCATTCTTATTCTTTCCTGTCTATAAATTTCCCCAAAGGTTCCTCCACTTTTGGCAAATGGTCTTGCCACAGGTGGTGACGAAAGAATTGTTTGGCTTGGTTCCACTTTAATTTTTTTAACATAATAACTGAACAAAATTGCAATGAGAACATTTTGCTCAAAGAAGTCTCAAAGCCACAGGCGTGTTTTCTTTTTCTTTTTATTGCATATTTCATTTCATGTTTGGGGAAGCAAAAGAAAGAAAATGGACCAGGCTCTCCCCCCCCCTGTTCAGAATGGCTACATTTATTACACACAAATGTTAAGAAAGAAGATGTGGGTTATTCTCACACCCTCTTCCTGTGTTTCAGGATAATAAATCACACAGACCCCAAATGGAACGAAAGCTGTGCATTCTTGATATGGGTAGAAAACAACAATTTTGCTATGTGAGAGACAAGCATAGTGTTTCCTTTTTCACATCAGCATCCACACTTGGGTTGCCAACCTCCAGGTGGCAGCTGGAGATCTCTCGCTATTACAACTGATCTCCAGTTGACAGAGATGAGTTCAGCTAGAGAGAATGGCCATTGAAGTCTTTCTACCCCCCCCCCAAACCCTGCCTCCTCAGTCTCCACCCCTCAAATCTCCAGGGATTTCTCAACCTGGAGCTGGCAAACGTAATCCACACATCCATGTCAATACTTTCAGATAGCATAGAAAGCTACCCTCAGACAAGACAAAGAAAAATGAAAAGTTGCTTTCAAGCAGGCCTCGGTTCCTGCCGGAGCGCACCGGAGCACCACTCTGCCAGTCAGGAGCCCAGGGGGCGGGCACATAAGCCTTGCCCCCTGCTCCCACCAACCATCAATTGGGACATGATGGGGGGGGAACGTTCCTCCACCTCCCTGAGCCCCGGGGTGGTGGCCTTGGATTCGTAGGAGCAAATTCCACTCTCTCACACAAGAGAGGTCATTCTGGCTCCCCCAGCTCTCCTTCCTGGCTCCTTAAAAAGTTATGGCGGCAGCTGCGACGCCCACGCATGGGGGGGAGGGGCGAGTGAAACGTTCCATTGCCTCCCTGATCCCCGGGGTGGTGGCCTTGGATTCGTAGGAGCAAATTCCACTCTCTCACACAAGAGAGGTCATTCTGGCTCCCCCAGCTCTCGGGAGGGGCTCTTTAAAAAGTTATGGCCGCCGTCGCTGGTCTTCGTGGCAGCTGTGACACCCGCGCGGGGGGGGGGGGGGGGTTGGGGCGGGGTGAAATGTTCCCTTGCCTCCCTGAGTGGTGGCCTTGGACTCGTAGGGGCAAATTCCACCTCTCGTGTGTGATGTCCGAGTGGCGTTGCCGCTCGGACATCACACGCAAGAGGTCATTCTGGCTCCCCCAGCTCTTGGGAGGGGCTCTTTAAAAAGTTATGGCCGCTGTCGCTGTTCTCGGTGGCAGCTGCAACGCCCACGCGTGGAGGGGGAGGGGCGGGGTGAAATGTTCCCTTGCCTCCCTGAGCCCCGGGATGGTGGCCTTGGACTCGTAGGGGCAAATTCCACCTCTCGTGTGTGATGTCCGAGTGGCTCTTGCTCTCTGCCTCAGCAGTCCTTCATCATGCTCGGAGAGGGAAGAGCTCTGTGCACGAGGGTTAGGCGGGCGGGCCTGTTTTTTTTTTTTTTAAGGTCTTGGGCCTGGCTCCGACCAGCCTGCTCTCCAAGCTACATGCGGAGGATGCTGGTTCCTCTTGGGCCAAAAACCTGCATAGGGGAAAGTCCCCAGACCACTGGGAGAGAGTGCCATGCAATGCCTAGTGTGCAACGACCCATCTTGTTTGCTCACGATACTCCACCAAGAAGTACCTCAGGCTGAGTGAGTGAGTGAGTGCAGGAAGGGCCTCTCATCAAATCTCCTGTAGTGCTGCAAAGGCCCGAAAGCCGTTCTTGGAGGACCCCTTAATTCCTTTATAACAATGCCCAGGTGCTCACCATTTTCAACTTGCTGATCGTGCTACCCTGCCATAGCAAAGGCCAAGCCTCTACTTAGGCCTTCGCCCCCACCAAGCGATCCAGCACCAACAGCACCCCTCACCTCAAATCTGCAAGAAATATATCGTTGCCCTTGTTAGAGAGGGACAAGTTCCTCTGGCACCCACGTGTTGTGTTAGCTCAGCGGGCATTCCCCTTATATATGGGGGGGGCAGAATGAGAAAGGGGAGGGGGTTAATAGAGCTAGCATGTAAGTTTGCTAATTATCCACCCCCTGAGCATCAACTCTGGTGGAAAGACAGAATGAAACTGCATTAAATAAAATTAAGTTAAAGAAGTATCTCACCCCCTGCACAAAGAGCCCCAAGCCCAGAATAAAATTGGGCCCCATTTCCCCCCCGGCCTGCTTGATGTTGCTGCACTCCCAAGCAGTTTGCAGCCACTGCCAGACTGCTAGATAAGCTGCAGCTTCAACGCCTCTGCCAAGCACCTCTCCTCCTGTCAAGCAGGAGGCGGCCAATGCCCTGCCGCCCTTACTGTCACAGTCGCTGAGCGCAGCAGCCACCTGCAACGTGGCACCGGGCCCTGCTAAGGTGGGGAGCCTCCAAGCACCCTGACACCCGCTGTCAGGCCCCTGTGAGTACTCTCAGGGCACCTCAGCCAAGCAACAGTAGGGGGGAACCATGAAGGGGGGGAGCAGCTTTACCCTGCTGACACCCACACCGAAACCCACAGGCCTCTAACTACAAATTCCCCCCACCCCCACTAATGAGTAAGGTGATTTTTGGAGTTACTTATTATTATTTGGAAGGAGGGCTTCCACCGCCCTATCACCTGCAGGAAAGCTGCCCTGGCTGGAAAGCCGGAGATAGCGGCAAAACTGCGGCCATGGACAGCCCTTTCCTCAGATGCCGCCAGCTCTTCCCCCGCAGCCGGCCCCAATGTCACCAGCTCACTGCCTCTGGCGCTACTGAATTCAGGCCTCCACCGCTAACACCTCACCGCCACTTTCACAGCATTGCTGCGAAGTCGGGCTTCGACGAGTCAAAGGGAGCAGGCGGTCCAAGAATGAGCTCCGTTCTGTTAGTGGTTTCTGGGGTGTTGGGCCAGGGGGTTCTCCTAAATATGCCATTGCTACATTGGGTGACTCGAGATCGGGGAAGGTGCATCGCCCAGAAGGAGATAAAGGTGGTCAGGAGTTTGATACTGGTCATATTCCTCAGTACATTTAGCAGTACCTTGCCAGTTGTTTGATTATAAATAATTAATAAAGTGGCCCTTGTTAAATCCATATTGGGGTCCGTCTTTTCATTCCAACTGTGGTGGCAATGCAGTTCGTGTTGGTTCGTGGTTCATAGCTAAACCACGAACTGAACCATGAACCAAAATGGTTTGTGGTCCCATAAACCCCATTGAAAGGAACCACAGTCCCTTTCTACAGGATTTTCAGAAAGCCCCCAAAACAACTGAGCAGCAGGGAGCAGCCTGCTTCCCATTGCTCAGCTTTTTAAGGCTGTCTAGTACAGTCCCTTCAACCTTTAAAGGGACTGCACAAGAAAGCTCGAAAAATATTGTTACACCAATTAGGAACAGTGACCTCAATGCTATGATGTTTCACAGTCATATCAAATGGAAGTTACCCCCAAAGTCCAAAGTAGTAACATTTTATTTCAAAAAAGGGAAGAGTGAAATCCCTAGAAGACACCTGAAGGCTATTTAAACAGCACTAACTGAAGCCTAAACAGAATGCATTCCCAAAGTTATGAAAGATACTGCCAAGTCCAAAAGAATGTCTGCATGGTTGCCGATGCAAGTCAAGGAAGCCATAAGAAGCAAAAAACAAAAACAAAAACCACCCCTTTTGAAAGGTTGAAGTTCTGCCCCACTGAAGTGAACAGAAGGAACCACAGACTCAGGTAAAAAAAGTTTAATTTAATAATTAGACATGTAAAAAGAGAATTTGAGGAGCAAATTGCTAAAAGCATTAAAAAAACCCCACAACCCCACAATAAACCTTTCTCGAAATAGATCCAGAGCAGGAAACCAACCAGAAAAGCATTTGGGCCTTTGGATGACCAAGGAATATAGGGACTGTTGAAGAAAGATGGGAAGATGACAGAGAAGCTCAGTGAATATTTTTCTTCTGTGTTCACAAAGGAATGTGTGGAGCAACTGTTAGCAGTCAGACCTCTCCTGTTGCAGAGGGGCAGTTTATAGCTTATAGAGGCAGAAACACTTCTCCATACATCACCCCAGTATCTTAGTGCAGGGCACTGTTTGGGCCAAAACCAGCTAGAACAACTAGAACCCCTAGGAGAACAGGGTGGAATGGGGCCTGCAGGCCAGAGCAGGCACGTTCTGTCACACATGGGGTGGAGAGAGCTGACAAAGAGAACATAAGAACTTAAGAGAAGCCAATGTTGAATCAGACCAGTGGCCCATCCAGTCCAACACTCTGTCACATAGTGGCTAAAAATACCAGGTGCCATCAGGAGGTCCACCAGTGGGGCCAGAACACTAGAAGCCCTCCCACCATTGCTCTGCCCAAGCACCAAGAATACAGAGCATCACTTGCCCCAGAGTTCCTATCCATACCTTGTGACTAATAGCCACTGATGGACTTCTGCTCCATATGTTTATCTGATTCCCTCTTGAAGCCGTCCATGCTTGTAGCCGCCACCACCTCCTGTGGCAGTGAATTCCATGTGTTAATCACACTTTGGGTGAAGAAGTACTTCTTTTTATCCGTTCTAACCCGACTGATCAGCAATTTCATTGAGTGCCCACGAGTTCTTGCATTGTGTTTTTCTCTCTCCCCCAAAACACTAGGATTTGAGGGCATCTAATAACGCTGGTGGGCAGCAGATTTAGAAAAGACAAAAGGAAATACTTCTTTACATAGTCAGTGATTAAAAAGCGGAATTTGCTGCCAGAGGATGGCCATCACCGACATAGCTTTAAAAGATGATTAGACAGATTCATGGAGTATAGGTCTATCAGTGGCCATGGTGACTAAAGGGAATCTCCACATTCAGAGGTAGTAAACCTCAGAATACCAGTGAGAAGAGGTAACATCAAGGTGAGTCCTCAGCTTCTATGCCCTGCTGTTGGCCCTCCAGAAGAACTGGTTGGCCACTGTGTGAGACAGGATGCTGGACAAGGTGAACCACTGGTCTCATCAATGAAGCTCTTCTCACTGGTATTGTAACAATATAATATTGTTACAATACCAGTTACCCCCTATGAGGTGATATAAATGCATAAAGCTGATTTATATTGCGTTATTTCATTTGTCTGTCTATTCCTGTACTGTCTACACTGACTAACAGTGCAAAAATCTTTCCCAAGTCCTGCTGACTATAGATGCCAAGAGATCTGGGACTCTGGGCACACAAAATATACTTCATGCCACTGAAATGTTGTTGTTGTAACTACCCTCCCCTGAAAGGTAGATGTTGCTTTATGGATGCTATATTTAGATGTCTTAAGAGTAGGTCTTTTCTAAATCTGCCGCTTTTTAATCACTGACTATGTAAAGAAGTATTTCCATTTGTCTTTTCTAAATCTGCTCTGTTGCTTTGCTCATTCAAACTGAGGTACCAACCAGATCAAAAAATCAATTCATTAAGAGTGCCCTCCTAGGAAAAGTTACACCCCTCTGAGTCTATTGTCTTAGGATGGCCTCTTGGTCTCTTAGTGGCAGTCCAGTAATCCAGTATTTATTACTTTTACTGTTCATTAGAGAAAATATGTAGTCCCTAGGGCAAATATATTAATGGAAGGATCTTTGATCCAGGGGCACATTGAGAAGATGACACTCAAAGCTGCTGGTGTTGGGGAACTATATATGGAGGTTGCTAATGTGTAAAATGGGTCTAGGATGCTTTGGAATGACTAGCTTCTAGACTGCAAGACTATTTAATCTACAAAGAACTCTAATAATATAAAGTTTCTCCACAGGTCCTGCAAAGGAGATGGCAATAGAACAGTTTGGGGGGGGTATGTACTCTAATGTACCTTGCCTTACCATGCTGTAGACCTCTATGTAGTGCATGGCTTCTGACCATTTTAGTGAAGTGACTTGCACTGGTGACTGCCCTGCTGTAGGAAACTTGCAGTACATCATTTCCCTGTTTTTCTGTGTTGCAAATTTAGGGCAGCAAAGCAAAAAAAACTGTTTCAGGACAGGAAGGCTCTGATATCACCTTCAGGTAGACACTTTTATTTTCACAGGTCAAACATCTGCAAGTGATGTCAGTTAGGGATTCCACAAACTTGTCAATAATGATAAAACTCTGAGCATACAAGGTAACTGAGGAGCCCAGAAGTATGTGTTTTATAGGAATCAGTTAAATGAATTACACTCAAGAAAGTGCCAATCAAGTGTCTCTTGAAAAGTCCCTTTTTCCTACAAGCACTCCAAGTCATTAAAGTTTATTACCAAGGCAGTTCTCACCACCAAGTGTCTGCTGCTCAGAGATATTTTAGAGCCTTTGGCAATCATCTGCCAGATCTGTCATTACTTATGCTGTCATTGCAGAGCAAGGGGAATAGTCAGACCAATGAGGACAGGTAAAATTGCAGTTACTATTGTATGATTTTAGGCTGAAGTAGTAGGGATGGATCCTGTGATACATTAGTGGAAGGCAGTGACAGTCGCAGATGTGTTCCCCTCCCCTCAACCCTGAGAAAGTTTATTCCTGAGGATATGGGGCCCACGTGGTCTAATAGCAATGTGAGTCAGAAGGCTGCAAAGGGGAAGCTGATGAAATCGCTCTTGCAGTTTCTTATCTCAATGCAACTTTGCTGCTGGAAGAGAGGAGAGGGCAATTTTGCCCCCTTTCTCCTTCCTATGCAGTCTCCTTTCCCCTCTAGCTGTTAGACCATATGGCTCCTGCAGTTGTGGGAATAAACCTGCAGGAGAGGAAAATGCAGGAAAGATATGCTGTCCTTGCATCCACTGATCCCATTGTGGAAAAAGCTCCAGGCTTGATCTGATCTAATATATCAGGAACACAGTTACATGAAAACTCTCTGCCGTGCTCATTTTCAATGCAGGAAGTTTTTACAAAGGGGGATATTAAAAGATAGTACTCTTTACTTGCAGTATGGAATATTTCAATCAAGAATTCTGCCAGCCATTGCCCTGACCTGGATAGCCCAGGCGAGCCCTATCTCATCAGATCTTGGAAGCTAAGCAAGGCTGAACCTGGCAAGTATTTGGATGGGAGGCCTCCAAGGAATACCAGGTCCAGGAAGCCAGAGACAGGCTATCAAGCCACTTCACTGAATGTCCTCCGTGCCCCAGTGGGTGTCACCAGAGGTCTCCATGACTTCCAGGCACAGACACACATGCACATAAAGACTTCCAGGCACAGACACACATGCACATAAAAAAGGTAAAGGTTCCCTTGCTCGAAAGCCAGTCGAATCCAACTCTAGGGTTGCGGTGCTCATCTCCGTTTCAAAGCCGAAGAGCCAGCGCTGTCCGAAGACATTTCCGTAGTCATGTGGCCGGCATGACTAAACACCAAGGCGCACGGAACGCTGTTACCTTCCCACTGAAGTGGTACCTATTTATCTACTTGCAATTTCTTGCTTTGAAACTGCTAGGTTGGCAGGAGCTGGAACTAGAGACGGGAGCTCACTCCATCATGTGGCAACCCGGGTCTCGAACTGCTGAACTACCGACCTTCCACAGCCTGCAGTTCAGCGTCTTAACCACTTGAGCCACCGCAGCTCCTCACACATGCACATACATACAAAAAAATACCAAAAAATCCTAAACAATAAATTCTGCCAGCCATCAAATTCTACATATCTTAGACTGGCTTCTAAGTGGCCCTCCTATTCCATCTAAAGTGGAAACAAAATGCCACACCCAATAAGGGAGCATTTATAACAGTATCAAGAAGGACAAAGGGACTATCATTAGCCAGAGGGTATCAGACCTTGAACCAGACTTGAATGTTGCTCCTTCTTCTTCCACCCCATGACCTGAAGTAGCTCAGCAGACTGGGAGATTCTTGAACATGTCCTAGCTGATGCTGGCAAAATTCAGTGTACTAAAGTCTTTTCAGCACCTCTTTCACATCATGTTCCTGGTAAGGTATAAGCTGTATTTCTAAAACTCTGGTGGACTTGCTGCAACCTGCTGCAGCTCAAATGGCTGGAATTAAAGGCCAAGCCATACTGCATGTAATAGGGGACTCCTAATTGATGACTAGAGATTAAGCAGGACTCTCTTATTTGTACAAGTGTGACGTAGAGGTTTTGCCTCTGGAGAGGTGCCAACATTATTTTTGTTTCTGCTTTGTTTAGTAGCCTGATTCATTTTGTTGGCCCATTTCAAAACTTTGCTTAATTTTGTGTCTGATTTGAGCAGTCACTTAATTTTAATTTTGGAAACATCACAGTAACATTTTTTTTAAAAAATCCATATCAAATGGACTGTGGGGAGATAGAGCAAGATTTGAGTCGGGAACACCTTAAAGACCAATAAGATTCCCAGGGTATAAGGTTTCGAGAGTTAAAACTGCCTTCACCAGATTCTGGACTTGAATCTTGCTCTTCTTCTGCAAAAGCACTGTGGCTACCCACCTAAACCTATCTTGTTGGGAACATAGAACCTCTCTATGAAGGAGCAATGCCTTCTAAATTTAACTAGATGACTGAATTTGATCATTGAAACTGTCCCTTTTTTGGTTGGTTGGTTGTTTTGTGGCAAATTTGTATGAAACTCACATGGAACATGGAGATGCTCCTTGGTAAGATTCCTGGCAGTTTCAGAAAGCTAGGTGCTGGGGTTCAGACGTTACCCATGCAAATCGGTATGAGAGGTCTGAAAGGGGTTTTTTTTTTGGCATGGAAGTTCCAAGAAATACAGAGCGGATGCCAGGAAAGACCCCTACAAATTTTTGAGACTGCCCAGGGAAATCACTATTGAATGAGAATATGTGTGTGTCAGAATAAAAAGGCTGAGTCAAAATGAAACCCACCTAGTCACCAAAATATAAATTAGGAACAGTGGGAAGAATTTACTAATTTAATGAACACATAGATGCTCCTGCAAACATTTATTCCAAGAGAGAATTCACTAAGGGCACACAAAGCAGTTATCTCAAGACCTACATATGTTTGCACATTTCCATAGTTCCTTCCCAAAATCAAATTGATTGGAAGAGGAGGTTAACAGTAATACCAGTTAGAAGCATTCATTCAGTTTCTGAGTTCTCCAGTGACAGCTAAGAGCTGTCACTCATATTATCCCTTGCCTGACCTCCCCAAACTATTTGGAAATTACCTTCCTTATGTGGCTTATATGACTCCAAAGCTGGAAGGCATACAAAGAGGGAAATGGCTGGAGGACAAATTAAGTAACTAGCCACCCAAACAGGTTCCAGATATGTCAGGCGACCTTGCTTTGGTCTGAAGCACTTTGGGAGGCCTTCATTTCATGTGGGGCTTCTTCCACAATGGTTCTGAAGTAGGATTCACCAGACAATATTAGGCTGTGATCAGATGTGCAGTTTGATCTGTTGCCATTGCTGTTCCCTTATGGATTAAAAATGCATGATCAGACAGCAACATCTGTCTGATGTGCCCCAGTTGTCTGTGCCCCGTTCCCTTCTCCCCTTTACTGTGCATTTCTTTGATACCTGTGAAAGTCCAGTCCTGTTTGTCTGAGCTGGTTCCAAAACAGATTTCCTGTTGTTTGTTTGCTCTGTTGTGTACCCAAGCCATCAGGCAGGCCTGACTGGTCTCTTGTTTTCCAAACGCCATTTTTACTAGTTAGTGATGTGTGCATAATTGCATATTCACACTTCTTTCTCTCTCCCCCCTCCCCCCTTTCCCACAGGGGCTGCTCAATACTTTGTTTTCTTTATAAAAAATTTCAAAGAAAGACACCTCTGTATTTCAGATTTTTTCTGTGCTTTGGGGAAGGGGTTAATTGAAAAGTTTAGAGAGGGAGGGCTGCAGTGAACTACATATCCCAGCAGGCTCATCAGTGCTTGTGCATATGCTCAAAGGGCAAGATTTTTTTTAAAAAAATGGCCAATGGCAACACCTCCTGGCTGCTGTGTCTGATTGATCAAGGACAGAGTAAAAGCACTTTGAAGAGTGCTACAAGGGGTGAGTCTGATCTGTATTCTCTGTTACAAAATAGCCTGAATCATTTAGAGGTGGGGCAACAGCAGATCAAACTGCACGTCTGACCGCAGCTGTTACCACCAATGCCCTGCCTCTTTGTTTGGAGAAATTAACTATGTAGCAGGAGAGACCAGAGGCATACAAGGGACCGCACACCAGTGTATACCAAGTTCCAGTACATTAGGAAGACTCCAAATTTGAAGAGTAAATTAAATAGTTTTTTTTTATTTAAAAGTTTCCCTAATTACAAGCACATTAAGCATTCAAAAAGAGCAAGCAATATAGAACTAAGAAAACAGAGGTGATTGATAGTGAATTGAAGGGTCAGTTATGGAATAATACTTCCTGTCCAGATGTGCAGAAGTCCTCGAAGGGAATAACACCAAGTGGCCAGCATTATACAGTATGGGAAGGTCCCAGAGAAAGAAAAAGAGTGTGTGTGTGTGCATGGACAAACCTTGGAGAGCAATGCTGACCAATAGGAGGTCTTGAGGGGCTTTTCTCAGGTGAAGACAAGAAATTACCTGGGCCAATCATGGGTCCCAGGGGGTGTGGCATCAGGAGGAGCCAGACCTAGGTATGACCAATGAGGTCTCAGAGGGGCAGTCTGGATTCACAATAGCTATGATGGGATTACTGTAGATGGCTGAATGAGTTTGAGGATTCTGCCAAGGCAGATTGAATAGGTTCCCAAGTATAGACTAGGTTCCCAAGTATAGGTGGGAGATGAGTCCCTGATTAGCATCAGGGAGGATCGCTAAACATTTGAATGTATGATTGGTTTATCTCAGTATCCTGAGGAAAGGAGCAGGAAAGACAGTTGTGAAGACAAAGGATTCTCGCATAGACATAGGTGCACACAAAAGGGCTGGATAAAGTTCTGGAGGCAGAAGGGCTATTCACCAGGTTGTCTTTGCCTTTAGAAATGCAGATACTTTACCTGGTGGAACCACCATTGTTATATATACATATCTTTGCTGGGTGGGGGAGAAGACTGAGGTTGCCTTTATGCCACCTGAAAATGGAGAGCCTTTTCCAGAGCTATGGCTTGCTCTGTGTTTCAGAACCAGGGGTGCCTTCCTTGACCTGAGTTTGTGGGTTTCTGGTTCAGGTTAAAAAGTGGGGCACCCCTGCTATTGGGGCTACCCTAGAGGAAGGCAGCACCTCTGGGCTACACAGCCTTAGATACATTTCTTAAAACAATATTGCATATGTTTATGTAGGAGGGATACTAAATTCTGTTGGTTGAAATTATAATGCAAGGATCTGTTGTAAAAGAACTAGTATCAGATTCCTGGAATGAGAGTTAGATGGGGGGAGTTAGAAGTTGACAGTGGAGGTGACGTGGGTGCAGCTAGTAAAGCTCTCTAATTTATATTGTGTATTTATATTTTATATTGTAATGGCCAACAGCCATATACAATAAACGTACTACTGCTACTACTACTACCTCTTCCTGGACGAGGGAATCCCTCCATCTGCAGCTGCCTCTCCTCAGCTCTGCTCCCTAGGAGTGAACCTCCCCCCCTTTGGACGAGGCCCTTTATTCCTTCCTCCCAGGCACCACCCCCTACTCCTCTATTGGTGCAAGTTTTCCCTCCAGATCTCCAGTTAACCAATCACAAGGCCCAGAGGGTGTCTGGGAAATGTAGGCCTGATGGTTACTTTAATACAGTTTGTGGTCCCATAAACCCCATTGAAAAGAACCACAGTCCCTTTCTACAGGATTTGCAGGAAGCCCCCAAAACAACTGAGCAGCAGGGAGCAGTCTGCTTCCTGCTGCTCAGCTTTGTACTGCACTGCTATAGGCCTAGGATCATGACAAGGGGAATGATGTGTGGTTGAAGAGAAGGAAGTGAAATCTAGACTGAAAAAGACAGATATTTTGATTGTACAGAACACAAAAGGTTACAGTTTTTCTAAACTGTGTTACTGTGAGAGATCCCACAGTGTTATCTGAAGCAGTGTTACACCCTTCTAAACTCATTGACTTCACTGGAATTAGATGGGTGTAACTCTTCTTAGGATGACAATGTTAGTACTCTGTTACAATTAATTAAATGGCTGAGAAGCTGACGGATATGTCAGCTTCTGAACCAACCCACTTGCTTGCGCTTATAAAGCAGATTGTAATATACCAATCATAGTTTGAACAGCCTATCTTTTTTCATAATAAATTATTTCTTTCGTAATATATTGTTTTGTTTTCAAGAAACATTGGTTTAGGGCATCTTGTTAACCTCTTTCCCCAGGATATCTGTGTACAATGCATTCAGTTAAGATGAAGAAAGACTTTCATAAACAAGACTACCAAAATGCGGTTAAGCCCACTTTTAACTATCTGGTGACATTTCAGGCACCTGAGCCTCTGAAATGTGAAACAGACAACAACCACAAATAGCCATATGAACAGATAAAAGAGAGCCGCTACACACAGAATGCTCATTTCAATGAAAAGGTTGTCTGCCTTATGTGATTTAAAGGTGGATATAGCTTTGAGTGACTCAACGCTCAGGTAGGCAAGGCAGTGCTTCAGATGTTGCACATGATATACAGATGGATCCTCCTGTGATATTTTTTCCTAGCGCAAAGAGAAATGGTCCTTTTCACTTTAGATTACTTTCTCAGTAGTTCTGAACAAAGGAATTCCCTCTCCTGTCAGGTCACTCCGTCTTGGCAACAGTTGCTTCTCAACAGTGGCATTCCCTTTGGAACCTATCATTACTTTCCTGGCCGCCTGCCTGTATGTCTATATTTTGGTTCTGTTTTCATTTAACATCGCTTAACAGATACTGATCTATTTGTCTGTCTCCCCTATCTGTGCAACCATCCACTGACATAAGGACCAACGTTCTTGCATTCAGATATAGCATTTGTATGGTTTCCCAAAGAGTTGTGCATTGTTGCATACCAGAACGCTCACAGGCTTTTTGATTATCCTGTTTCCAAACTAGAGTGGTAGTCAAAACTGTCAAGAAATCCTGTACTCAAGTTTGTTAAAAAATATTTTTTTGTTTGTTTGTTTTTTTGGATCTTGCTCAACAAAAGACCAAGATACTTTTATGCCAATAAAGGCATTTGTATTTGTATTTGTAGACCAAGATACTCCAGTCAAGGTGAGAGGTCTGAAAGCACCTTGTTGCCATAATTAGCTGCAGCTGAATGAGTCTAGGTGTGATCAGTGCCTGGATGCCTTGGAACTATCTGTATGCCCCCTAAATTCAACAGAACCAGTTTGGCGTGAGAACCAGTTTGGTATAGTGGTTAAGTGTGCAGACTCTTGGGCAAGCCGTAGTTCTGATAAGAGCTGTTCTTGAAAAAAGAGCAGTTTCTGTCAAGAGCTCTCTCAGCCCCACCTACCTCACAGGGTGTCTGTTGTGGGGAGGGGAAGGGAAAGGAGTTTGTAAGCCGCTCTGAGACTCCAAGTGAAGGGCGGGGTATAAATCCAATCTCTTCTTTTTCTTCTTCTTGACAGAGTCTTGGGAGCTCATGGTTCTATCTGTCACTGGCTGGGTGCTCACATTCTCTGGGATTTTCTCCAATGTTCTGATATGTTAATTGGGTCTAAAAAACTCCCAACCATAGTAGACGATATGGATTCAGGACATGGCATACTCATCCTCACACTGCTTTCCTATTCAGAAATGCCTCTTGGGGCTGCTTAAGGCTCTGGTAGGGGAGAAAAACAGATATTGTGCTAAGTCTACAGAGCCAGTATTGTGCTAAGTCCAGTAAAAATTAGACCAATGAGCCACCTAGTCCAGAGATGTCATCTTTGGCTGGCAGTAACTCTCCAAGTCACATTGCTTGAGAATATATAACTGGAGGTGTCAGGATCTGAACCTTAACCCTTCTGCATACAAAGCACATGCCTATCTTTCCATATGGTTGCTGGCATTAACAATATTGATAAAATAAGGCTGGGGAGGCTAAACAATCCGGTTTTCAGCTCCTTCTGAACAGGTGATTGTCACTGCTGAACATCAGTTTTGGATGTACTTACAGCCTACTGCTGAGCACAACATTCTGTGAAGTGGAGTCATTGAGACTAACCATCTGTCGGCTGTTCCATGAGCAGAGAAAAACTCCATTTGTCAGGAAGACTATTGGGTGTAAATGATTTGCTCAATTCTGGTTATTAAACCAATCCTCTTTACACAACGTGCCCTTTAATATGAAAAGCTTTCCATTTTTCCCCTCTGGTTGCTCAAAGGTCTTGCAATCAAAAATTCACTGTTCTGCTAATTAATTACAGATGTTTGTATAGCTTCAGCTTTTAAAATTGTTTGAAAAGAAACATGCTTTGGAATCGATATCAGTCATCAAATTGTTGATTTCCCGCCCCTCAAGGTAAAATAGAAACCTTGGAGAAATTTAATCTTGTGTCTACACAGTTTCATACTCATTGCCATATAAAATGAACTTTTAAAATGAGAAGACATTAATCAGGAAACTTTACAGTGTGCCTAAGATAAATTTATTTCACTCTTTTTTTCTAGTGTGCCTCCACAGGTACATGTTGCTTTGCTGACATGATTATTTAAGCTGGTTTTTGTGAGAATTTGGAATGGAAGGTGATATACCCACACTGAGTGGTCTATTAAGAAGGCAGAAGAGAACAAAATGAAGACAGAGAACAAAACAAATCATATGCAAGTGAGGAAGCAAGGATGAGTAGTTCTTATGGTGGATGAAAAGAGGAAGTAATGAGATAGATACTATGCAAAAGTAGTAACAACCTTGGACCTGTCTGGCAGAATCATAGGCCTCGGCCACATGGGCAGGAAATTGCGCGGGGGGGGGGAGGCGTGGCTGTTTGCCCTGGAGCAAACTAATGCGTGACTGCGCGATCAGGCTTCGGGTTGAGGTCCCGTCGAGCTCCTGTGGTTAGGGGGGAGGTGCCGATCACACGACACAGCAAAGAAGCGGAGCGGCAAACAGGGTTGTGTTTTGTTTTTAAAACTGAAATGTGTGCATGCTCCATTGGGTGCTTGTGCGCATCCGTAGATACAAGGGGACATGGGCGGGCACTGGAACTACCACCGGAAACCTGATCAGACGCCCGCCCTTGCCCCGCGGTTTCCGGAAAGTAGTACCTCCAAGGTACTAGTTTTTTACCCCGCAACTTCGGCGGGAAGCCTCGGGTGCGCCACGAGAGCTCTACACTTCCCAGATGTGGTGGTGAGATCGCACCCGGAAAATCCACCTATCTTCCGTCTCTCTAGCGTGCCTAATGCTCCGTGTGACCGGGGCCATAGTATAGTTTCAGGAAGAGGCATTTCTTTTTTTCCAAAATTCACTATTTTAGATATAGCCATAGATTCCTCGTTCTCTTTTTAAAAGATAATGCACCCCTTTCCAAGGTACTACCAATGTATTCTTTCAGCCCCTGCAGTGTTTGTGATTCTCCAATAGGTGGATAGGGAGGTTTGGGAAGGGATTGCCTGCCTCTGAACATCTGAAATTTTGCAAAACTCCCTTCCTACCCCTCTTCTCTTTACATTTCTGTTTACTCAAAATGTAATTGATTAGACACATATTCCAAATGCCTAAAAAGAGGGAAAGAAAGGGATAATTAGATTTCAGGGATAAACTGGGTAAAGAGGAATTAAGAGAATTCCTCTTAATGTTAAAAATCAAGCAGGGAAGCTTTTCTGATCCAAAGTGAATTCAGAGTAGAAGCATAACTTCTTTGGACCCAGGACAAATTTATGACATGGAACCCATTACCTCATCTTATTTTGTACATACTATCCAAGGAGGCCAAAATCAGATCCATCTATTTTATTTTCAAAATACTATCAGTATTTACTTACTACATTTTCTCATGCTGCTTCTTTAACAAGCTCAGGGCAGCATTCCATTTTAGACTCACAACAGCCCTGTGAGGCAGGCTAGGCTGAAGACAAACAGTAACTGACCTAAGATCAATCACAAAGCAAGGGGATTTGTACCTGGACTTCCAGATCCCAGTCCAAACTTGTAAGTACTATACCATGGTAGCCCTTAGACCAGGGGTGTTAAACATGTGGCCCATGGGCCAGAAGGAGCCCCTGCAAGGCTCATATCCGGCCGGTGAGCAACTGGCTGTCTCCCGCTTCCTCCTCCAAGGCTTCCCTCCATCATTATTGACTCTGCCCTTAGGAGCAAATATAGAAGTCTAAAAATAGGGTGCATAGGAGTTTACTACTACTCCTCCTCTGCCTCCTTTTCTGCTGCTGGGTCCTTTCCAGAATGGGCAGCCCTACCATCCCTCTCGCTCCACGCACAGCCTGAGTAACGAGATGGCATTCTGTTGCTGGGCTTCTCCTCCGACTGCCCCAAAGAGAGCTGAAAGCACCATTTCCAGCTGGAGGGCTGCAACCTGCTGCCTCGTGCATGCAATGCTTGGCTTTTGCCACTGCAGCAGAAGAAGGAAGCCAGCCTGTTTCCCGCGACTGAAAGTGACCCTCTTCTGCCCTTCCAGTGCAAGATTCAGAGACGTTGCTTAGGTGGAGTGGCTCTTCAATCTCTTGCAGAAACCCCCTTTCCTAATGAGAGGCAGTGCCTGCTCCCCCCCTTCTGCACAAAGCACCAGCACTTCTTCTAAGCAGACATGTCCAAAGGCACCCTGGAGGAGTCTCCCAGTGCTGGCTTGGGCATGATTGGTGTGTGCTCCCCTTGTCTCCTCCTTCTCCTCCTTCTCTGGACTCCCTGGTTCAGTGTTTGTAATGTATTCAGCCTGACATGCCCGGACTTGCCCGGGCTGGCCAGGCACAACTCAGGCATAGCTTCAGTCGAAAGACAAAGGATCCGAAGGATCCTAGCCGGCCCAATCAAAAGGGCCAGCTTCTCAGCCGGGAGACCAATGGTCGCCCGGTTACTGTAAATAGCCTATCGGGAGTAGGGTGTGTGTGTAAGTGTACTTGGTGGCGGGTTTTCTGAACGTATATAACCCAGCCTGCGAGCTGGTCCCTCGTCTTTGTCCTGAACTAAATAAAGGTATGCTTAGCTGAAATCACTCTCCGTCTGCATACTTTTCACTGGCGACGAGGATGGGATTCACGACCCCATGAACAAAGACCCGGACGCCAACACGAGCACTGCACCGAGCCCCGACGCCGAGACATCCGGGAACCGCGCCGCTTCGCATCCCAGCTCTCCGGCACCTGCTCATCGCCCCGCTCCCAGCTCCGCTCCGCACCCTGCTGACCCTGAGAGTAG